>NC_052119.1:5693370-5728892 GCF_012273895.1 Zerene cesonia
TCTTTTATTGATTTCGCCATTTTGATTTTGTGTACATATTTGGTAATGTAATAGAATAATGCAACCAGTAAAAATGTACTAGATTTTGTGTTGCATTTTAATGAATATATTATGCAGTGAATATTTTTCAAATTATCGAGAGCCCTCTGCAGAATATGTCAAAAGAGATTCAAAAACCTATCACTCACATACAAACACTTAAAATAATATATACAAAACGTTCAAAATCATACACGTAATTCATTTCATACATTACAATTAAATTGAAAACATAAAGGAAGATGTTCGTAGTTACAGAAGAATTTTAGTTCGATTGTGACAAAACACAAGAGAGCCATCGGATTAAATACAAAACATTTAAAAACAATTTTACATCTAACACCTACGTTACAAGTTTCCATTTAGGTTTTCGATAAATAAGTGAACATATTAGTATATTTACAAGCGGATAACACGATTCATACTTAAAAGAGTAAAGCATTTAAATAATAATACACTGAGAATTGACATAAAGGCGCTGTAAGTACATTATGGCGAGCCAGCCGGAGCGGCCGAGGTTCGTAGAACTCAACGTTATCAAACGGTTCGGCGCATGAAAGGGAAAATTACATTTTGACACGTACTAATGACGACGCGGCCGATATACCTCGCGTGTAAGCTACAAGTTCAGCGGTGGTCTGTCGGAAGACTCGTGACTAGTGAGACTACTATTTGCTCTTTGTACAGAAAACCTTTTTTCTTTTAGAGCACAAGAGCGCAGGCAGAAGAGCAAACGCCACGATGTTACACGACCTTAAGGAATTTCACAGCTCCAGACGCAGGCCCGGCTCGGCTTTTTTCTCCCCATCCGTATGTTTGCTCTGTCTCTCCGTTCAGCTACCATTCATGCGGCGTTTGCGACGCCGCGGCCGCGCGCTAACCTAACACTATCCAGTCCTCGTCACTGTAATAATACTGCGGTAGTTGACTAATACTCTGTCCACTCACAATGTCCATCGACAGCTGGCAACGAAACGCGCGAAGCGTTGAAGCGTAAATGAGCCGTGAATGATGAGACGTCTACGTGCCCTCGCAGTTCCGTCGCCTCTGCGGCCGGCCGTGGTGGTGGCGCACGCCGTGGCACGGCGGCTTGATGGAGTTCTGCGCGGGCGGCCGGAGCCTACGCTGCGGGCGCCACTTGGGCAGCGAGCCGGCCAGCACCGTGTTGTGCCTGCTTATGTCGAAGTCGTGCGCCTCCTTCAGCAGCGAGAAGCACTTGTGCTGCCCTTCTGGAAGGTTCCGCTTGCCGCGGCGCATCTGCGCGCCTCGCCTGTTGAATCCTATGTACCGGTCTTCGTTCTTCACGAGATGGTATCTGCTGTAGCCGTCCACAAATTCTTCTTTGAATAGGCAGTTCGGTTGTCTCTCGGCTTGAAATCTCGTCTGTTAACAATAAATAACATATTTTAGGCATGATAATATTTAATTAGTTGCATTATACGAAAATATCAATGATTTTGTCAATGTGTATAATGAAAGAATGCTTCTATAATTTAATAGAGTAATACGAAATGTTATGCAAATTTAAACTTTAATATATGAGCAATAGAACAGTATCTTACCAGCCTCCTGCCGACCAGCCGCGACCGATTGAAGCACAGGTACATGTCTTGCACCGGCGAGTGTATGAGCAGGTCCAGGCTTAAGCCGCGTGTGCTGATCGTGAGATTCGCTGAAACAATATGTATTTATGTTAAAATTGAATATTCAAAGGAAATGTATTTTACAAATTACCTAGATTTTTTTCATTTTTACCTAGACTTAGAAGAACTTTCAATGGAGTATATAGGCAACAAGTAAATGTGATATAAATACTCGACCCGACAAGACTTCGTCTTACATTCAAATACCATAAACATGTTTATAAAATATCCAATTATAAAGATATTTAAGAGCATAATTGCTACACCACAGGCGCTAAGAGGGATCGTAAGTTTTATAAACGTCACCGCTAGTGGGCACATAATAAATTCAATTAGCTACATGATCTTATATGAAAGTCATAGGCGCAATGGACTAATCGTTAATGATATTTGAATACTTATAAAGTACAAAAATAAAAAGTCAATAAAAATTAATCTATTGCTTGACAAGTACATGATTGCTTAAGTGGGGATTACATGGCACTAAAAAATTCGGATTGTTTGGAAGAAATCTATCACGAGCAAAGTGGACGGCTTATGTACATCTTTATCATATTACATTCTTTGTTCTATAACAACCGTTCTGTTATGTTTTGTTGTTATTTAGAGTGTTCTATCTATGTATCTAAATAATTAAAATCTCTGGAATAAAGTACCTACAATATAATAAATTTGAAACAAGGAAAATGAACTACTGTGAGATTTACATATTTCAAAAATGAAATATTAAATAATTAATAAAAATTACATATGCAAAAATTACATATATCACAACCGAAACACGTAAGGAATTCAGCAAGAATTTATCCCGCTAATCTCGGAGCTTATATATGCATTATCATAATTTACTCTGTCAGCCTAATTAAAGGATTTCACAGAAAACCGCATCATGTAATCCCAACCGGCTCATCGATTAGATAACATATAAAAGAGGAAAGTTCGAGAATTCAACGACCTAACGCGATGGGACACGAATAAAAAAGGTATCCACCGCTACGACACCGGCCATGTCATTTCAATTACCATTAGAAGAAATAAAAATACTTCGAGCCCGCTCCACGAACATAAATTTGTTATAATTTCGACGCTAGTAACGAGAAAGTGATAACACGGATCTCTTTCACGTGAGATCGAAGAATAAACGGAATTAGTACAAAATGCCTATGCCAATTTATATTGACATGATTTGTGAAACTCTTTCAATATGCAATAAAATCACGAGTTAAGTCGCAGTTCACAGTTCCAGCCACTTCTGTAGATATATTTTTGTTCAACTTTCAATCATTACATCCTATAAAACTAATAGTTTTGGATGTCCGATTATTTTTTGTTGTTAAACAAAATGTGTTACATAAATTGATGAGTTATATGAAATGCACGGCATCGGCATGCACCATACCCGCGACGGAATGGGCTAAGATTTTATGCGTATATCGAAAAATAACCTTAGAACGACATATGCAGTAAACAAATAGTAAAATCAAACAAATATCATACGAAGGTATCAACGTACGTGACCGCGTCGCCTTGTCTGCAATTTTTGTTAAAATATTTTAACGATGTTTAAATATGTTTGTATCTCACATGTGAAACAATGTTTGTTTCTTGATATAAAAAGTTATTAACACTGATAACGAGTGACGGCATAATGTTGTCTTATTATTTAATCCGCTTTATTACTATTTGTGTATGAGTTCATTACATGAAGAGAATTTAAACGACCGTCAGTAATTATCATTCATTTTGAATTAATCATCCACATTCCATAAAAACATATATATAAATGAGTTAATTTCTCAGTTATCCAAAAACCAATTTTTATGACGAAAAAGTCTGTAACTTAACCTAACCTACCTTTAAATGCAATGATGGCATTGCGTTTAAAAGCAGGTAACTATAATGTTCATAGTTTCGAATCAAAGAATGACACGTGTGGCACCTTGGAGTTTTTTTTCTGTCTATTTAAACACGTGTATTAAAATTTTAAAGTATAGAAAAACGTTCTATGGGTTTTGAGTCTCCATTTACAGATTCATACTCAACAGTCAAGTAATCTTCATTTCTAAAATAGACCCATGTTTTCGACTATTTACTCGCTAAAAACTGGACGGTCAAATCATAACAAACACTTATTGAACGGTGTACAAACATTTACTACACCAATGGGCCATATTTCTTTCGTAAGAAGAAAAACTTAAACATTGCTCAACCTCCGTCATAGACATAAGCTAATTTTTGTAAAGACAGCGTAATCTCAACTACCAGCGTAAACAAATCGCTTTGATCATGCCGCTGCATGAATTTTCACTTGAGCATATTTGCTGGGAAGGGTGTGAGTACTCAATCAAAATAAACATAATTATTTTCCATATTAATGTGTAAAATACTCACTACCACTTAAACTTTCAAAATCTCTTAATGTCGTTTCAAAGCAACAACATCGTTGTTTTCAATACTTACTTTTACTACTTAATCAACCACTGAACTGAATATGAGTTGTTGATGATATTAAATTAGCGTTACCAATACAATTAGTGATCCTTCAATAAATATACCAAATACTCTACTATTATTGCTTTTTAAAACAGCGAGGAACCACCACATAACAGCATACATAAAACTTCCATTACGTACGCATAATAGTTTCTCTATATACAAAGGAAATTTCGTAAATGCTGTGAATAAACGATCCTTTCTTAAGCAGAACAATTATCATGAAGCTACAGAAATTTTCACTTGAAAACTGTTACGTTCTCGATTCGATATGCCCTCTGAACAGTTAGTCCGTCCATCTGTTTATCAGTCAAAGACCGTTAAGTACTTTAGCGATGGAATTTCTTGTCGGTTAGTAATAATAGACAATATAATAGAATCATCACAATATCGAGGTCTGATTTTGACATACACATAATTAAAACTATTGTAGTTTAACAGTTTATATCATTATATTTTATCTGTAAGGCACAGACATTTAAAAAGGAGTATTATCAATCAATTAAATTTAAAAAAATATTTCGATGTGTGTTAATTTGGTAAAAACTAAGCCTAATTCGTGCAAATCAAATAATTTTCGATACGCAACGTTTCCCGCTGAAATATCTTTATTTATCCGACCTCACGTCATTCCTCATAACATGTATACGAAAAATGTTGCCAGCACACGAAAATATTTGTGGTTGGTAATAAAAAATATTTGACTATAACTCTTTAATGTTTTAAAATCTATACAAAGCTATACGTTTGCATAACATATTTATTTAACAGAGATAACGTTAGATAATAATTTAATTATTAAGGTTAAGTGCGTGCGTGCTGGGTTCGATACACTATTATAATCATATTCCTACTATAAACTACTAATATTATAAATGTGAAAGTTTGTAAGGATGTGTGTGTGTTTGTTGCTCTTTCACACAAAGGCTACTGAACCGAGTGCAATTAAATTTGGTACATAGACAGTGGACGACTGGAATAACATATAGGTTTACTTTTTATCCCGATATTCCTACGGGATACGGACTTGCGCGGGTGAAACCGCGGGGCGCAGCTAGTATAGTATATATCGAGCCTACTTTTTAATACGTTGCAATATTGGAATCATCGCCTCCTGAATATGAGTAGTGCAGTGCATCTGAATTTAATTATCAAACAGTATAAATATCTATTGTACAATGTTACAACTAACAAATAGTTGTGTATATCAAAACATCCAATTTATAAGTATCTTGCTAACGATCAAGATTATTGTTAGTATGAATTTCTCTATGCGAAATAATGAATGATTCCTCACGAACAATAACAACGCATCAAATTATGCAACCCACGAATTTTTACAGTGGACATAAAAAGATTATTCGTAATCCGCGGTGTGTTATAAATTTCCGCTCTACCGCTTTCCTGAGTGATTAGCAGCGAATGGTCAACGTCCGGCTATCGATACCGATAATTGATAATAATTGTATACCGTATTATCTTAATCGGACCTGCATTTCCTTTTTGAAGATTATGTGTTTTATGTTTGTTAAATAAACGCGATATAAATACACGCAACTTGCTATGCCTATGATGTGCTAGGACCGTATAAAAACACCCACTAGTAGCCTTTAATCTCGTGGTTATAGACGAAAACATCTAGACAATTTCGCGTCTCCCATATGGTAATGTTGAAAACACAGATCCTTGTTAGCACGACATGACGTTTTGCAGTCTCGATTAGTACAAAGCATATGTACCATTTAACAACGTAATTAAATATCACTTTTAATCATACCTATAAATATTAGTATAAGATACGTACAAACAGTAAAACAATCGCGCGACAGCCCCTAAATAGTGTCCCAAGCTGCTAACAACATGGGGTATATAGCACAGGCTTGCTCCTCCCGAGACTCACCTTTACCCCCGCACGATTAACGTGTCTTAACGTCTATATTGAACGATTGTATGAATTTTTAAAAAAGTTGTTTAGTATGATAATGGATGTCGATAAATTGAAATATTAAAGGTAATTTTTTCATATACAAAATGTGATACATATTTAACAAGCGTTTGTATACATAGAAATACTAAAGCATGAAATGGTTCATTTTTCTTATATAAATAGTCGTTGATAAGTCAACGTAAGTAAATAACATACTATATTTCATTTGCTATAAGCGTGTACGCGCTATCACGTGTTTATAATACAAAGCCATTTAATTTAATAAAAATACTTCGCATAATTAATTTGATTATTTGCTCATAAAATATTATCTAAGGCCTTGTCTCCAATCAATCTAATAACATTTAAATAACATAATTTTACGTATTAATCGTCATTTACGATAACTTTTGTACAGAAGGTTAAATTGTATCAATTGTAATATTGGCTAGGAATTCGTATAAGTACCTATAGGGAAAACTAAAATTAGTAATTGTTTTTTACGGTTATATGTTGATTAAAAAGAAGGTATAATAGAATGTATAATACATACTACACGAATCTACATGAAATTTAAGCATGTTACTGTTGTTACAACAAAGTTGTATTTGAAGTATAACCCCAAAAATTATAAACAAGATTTTAAATGTCATCTATGCTCATAATATAAAGTTGAAGAGATTTTTTGAACGCAATAATCTCATGAACTACTGAACCAATTTCAAAAATTCTTTCACCGTGAATTATGAACGTGATCCCCTAGTGCTAGAGGGTATATACGTACCACATGCGAAGCCGTGGCGGACCGCTAGTATTATATTTAACAACGTATCGTACCGTCGTACAAAAGTGAGGTAAATTACCTACTATTATATTTGTACAAAATAAACAGAAGAACATCTAAGCTATGAAGCGCTATGACATTCGTGTAAATGTGTTTTTATCTTGTCTAATGATAAGTTATATTTTCTTAGCCACCTTAATCCTAATCTTTACAGAAACGGTATTCTTCATTCAACTACAAAGGAGTTTTATTTATTTTTAAATAACTTTTGTAATCTGTGGCTTACATTTTTAGGTAACTAAAGGTTAAGAAAAGATTTAAACGAATGACTACTTTAATCCTCCCAATGTTTACTTTACATTTAATTAAACAGACTTGTTAATTATGGGTAATTTAAAGATTTGACACCTTGGAATAGATTAAAGTATTATAATTTTTGAAACGTTATTTTTAGATGAAAATTACTTTCGCATTCATTCTTATTTTCGTATTTTAAAAAAGGTTTATAAAGTTTACGTCAATAGAATATTACCAAAGAATTGATTGATATTAAGATATCGCTAAAACAGAACGCTAATGCAAAAAGCAAGCAAAGTGCTTTTTGCGTTCAGTGTGTCTATAATCTATATATCTATCTGTCTATATAGATATGTAGATACAAGCAGTAATTTTTGTCGGTATCAATTAAAATTAACTCGTAAGATTTATAGCATGGGTAACATCATAATCGCGTTTAGTCTAGAATCCTGGGGATTAAATACTACCATCTAATCCACAACTGCGGTAGGTATTCGTCGAGAATCTGCTCTGAGCCAGCGCTCCTTTGGTAGCCAGTGCGTTTCCATTATACCACTATTATATTATCTGTGATTATATCACTCCTGCTTTTATATCGAATGATTGAATATAAATTCCTGCTTGTAGCAGCGAAAGTATAACCGCCTGATCAAAGACAGAGAAGAAGACTCTGCAGAAGCCTTTCTTTACGATATAAACTCTGAATAAAAATTCCGGGACTATACAGAGTACATTAAATAATCACAACACGATCATTAAAAAATACTCGATTAAAAGCGAAGCATTGTCGACTGCAATGATTACAATTTGAGTATTAACTGTATACAAATTTTCCAAGATATAGTATTTCTATCACGCATTAGTAATACCACCTAATGCCACTAACGAATTAAAGTTTACAATCTCGTGACGTGACAAAGGAAACGCACGAATACAAGACGACAGGACGCATAGCGGAACAGCAAACACGGATTACTATTGAAGGCTTTACAACATCCGAGCTTTATCTTACGGATTTATCTGCGCAATTAAACGCACTTGTTAAATAAATACGTTACAAGGTTCACAGAAGTTTCGAGATAGCGTTGTGATGATATTTTTTACATTTACAAAAATAATCCTTAATTTTTAAAAATTAATACAGACTTATTTTCATCAAAAGGTAACGATCATTGTATATCACTTACCGATATCACAGATTAGTAACAATTACTCCAGTACCTCCATAGTTTTATATTATCTGTGTAAATATCCGATACTAAAAACACTCTATTTATAGGTAATATATATCTAAAATATCAAATATTATCAATGTATAGTCTAATCTTATAATATAAAATTGAATATCATTATTAATCAGTTATTAGTTACACTTAATTATCCGTATTTGTTTTGCACTTTGAAAAACTATTTGCGTTTAGATCATATCTAGGTCATTTAAGATATATGATAAAGGGTGTTTGTCAAAAACTGAATAGTTGTTCGATTATATCATAATGATTTTTGGATAATCTTCGATTAAATCTAAATGTTTGATATTGATCAATCTGTTCTAGAAATAACAAATTATCATTTGTAAAAGTAAATTTTGAGGTTTTGTTGTTTGTTACCTGTATGTTTGAATGTAATCTACTCTTTTATACTCGACCTTTTATATATTTTGACTCTTTTATATTTTAACCGAGTTAATTGAACAGATTTAATTTAAACTTTGCACTCTTATCGTCAATGAAAATACAGTTATGTCTATAAATACTCCAATAAATTCAACTGATCGCATGTGAGACTATTTTTGATTTTTGATTCTATCATGAAAGCGTCTTTTATAGTTATTTTTTAACACTGTAGGTACAACAAATATAATCTAATAAAAACAAGCTATTTTTTATGCATTTAATTGTATAAGTAATGCATCACGAGGTAATTTGACGAAACTGCATTTGAAAGTTGAAGATTTTTCAAATCAAAAGCATTTAATTATTTAGTTCCATTTCTATTTTTGATTTTAATTGAAATTCACAAACTTCAACCTGTTTGAAACATAAAAGGTTTATATCGTAATGTTTTTTTTTATCTCCACTTTAATGAGCTTTAAGGTATCCTTGGATAGATGGGTTAAAGAGTACGTATATCTTAGAGACTTGAGGGATGGACTAGAGTAAAGTGGATTTAGGTTAAACCTGTGATTCTAAAATGGGACCAAAAGGTAAAAAGGGCAATAACACCCCCAAAGATGACAGTAATACACACAAAGACTTATGCCAATCGATAAACCTCGAATTGTCAAAAACGCTACAAATTGAGAACCACTTATTTTTTGAAACGTTTATTATCACTATTAAAATTGTAATCTACGAGTATAATATCGCCGTAAATTACTATAAAGAAAAAGCAATTTCAATGTATTAACAAACAACTACATTCTATACCGTAGCACTGAATTTCTGACCCATATAGGTGGCTTTCATGCTTTGCTGGACAAATGCCCGAAGTGAGGTCGACCTGCGGCCTGTCTTTGAATATAGCTTTTGAAACAACCTAACGCTCTTAGCTTCGACATGCTTTAGGAAATTCTATACAAAATATTAAATTCAATTTGATATCAAAATAAAGATGAATTGAAAATATTAAATATACATTTAAGTACGGTGTAAAAGAATACACATTTAAAATTATTATAACTAGCAGAAAACGATCCGTTATAATACGGCTAGTGGATTCACAAAAACAACATAATAAGGAAAAAATATAAATAGCGCATCCTGCTTATAACTGAGCATTTCTTATCGGTATTTCTATGATGCTAAACCAAAAATAATGCAAGTATAAGATACCAGTCTTTCCTATTATTTTGAGGTGAAAACTTTCTATCGATAGTGAATCAGTTTTATCATACGAAATTACTTAAGGAACACGAAATTCAATATACAACGCTAATTCTTTGTGAGTAATTAGACTTTATAATTTTCGTGTAATTCGATCGATGGTATAATATGGACCTTATTCAGTAATCTTCTTGCAATAATGACAAGTAATATATTCATATTAAAAAAGGAATCGTTTTAAATAAACTTGCGAAGAAAATGTGATAATAATGTATTTATTTATTTTTGTCGCGGGTGTCAACGGCCAAACTGTAATTATCAGCTGGCGAAGTTGATCAATAAAATAAAGAAAAATGATTGTGGAAGTTTACTGCGCAGTGTCAATAATATTATATGAATAGTCGAAGACTTTCTTGTCAGGGAGGTTATTAAGATGGAATGCGAGTCGATTATACATTTTTTTATTCGTTGAATTTTATCTTATTCCTTTTTTCATTGTATAAGAAATATTTTATGTATGCCAAACGTGCAATTTTAAACGTAAGTTTTTTTCCAAAAACTTAACAATATTTTAAAGACATGCATTTTAAATTACATGCAATATACATCCCAACTGTACATCTTGAAAACGAATTTTAATTATTTACGAGCTTGTAAAGTAGTAAGCTTACGTAAATAAACCGTTAGGTAGTAAATTAGCTATTAGTTAGATATATATTTGTACCATATCTCACTAATCACTAGCTTTAAGTTTTATATACTTCATAGGAACACTATCAATAGATATAGAAAACGAAAAAAGCATAAAACATCACGCAAACTACGATTTAATTCGAACAGATTCACGAACTCTAAAACACGTCTAGTCTAGACCGCATCGTGACAATGACACTAATACTAGCGTCTGAATTTAATACGCTATGCAAATTATAATAGGAAAATAAATAAAGGTCACCGCGAATCTCTGAAATCATTATCTTTAATGAATTCATGGAATGTTGTATAAGTCTACATATTAAGCAGTTAATATAGAACTGTCTTCATTTTGCGGTGAGCATAATATTAATGTTAGTACAATAATTACAGGAGAGAGGGCTTTATAAAAATCTCTTGCCATAACATACAAACTAAATGTTCTAATGAATTTCTCTAATCTACTCTAATATTACAGAGGAAACATTTGTATTTTTATATGTTTGTAACGTTTTCAAGAAAAACCATTGGCCCGATTTCTAAATATTCCTTCACCATTAGAAAGCTGCAGCTTCACTGGACTTGCGTTATTATGTACTACGGCCGGAGCGGGGCGAATAGCTAGTATTTTATAATCGGTATTTCCCTTACGTACCGCAATAATTATATATATAAGATAGCAAGTACTTATTTCCCTTTTATATCCTATGAATATAATTTCCTAATTATTTTAAAACATTCAGACTACAAAATGACTTGATGATGACAAAATTAAGCTTAACGACATTGCAACATTTTTGCCTTTAGCGAGTTAATTCTCGACTGAGCATCGATTACTTCAGATTGACTAAACAACGCAGAATATATAATTTACATACTTTTACCATTAACAAATAAATCCTATCCTATCCTATCCTACTAATATTATAATCCTTCCTACTAATATTATACATGCGAAAGTTTGTAAGGATGTGTGTGTGTTTGTTACTCTTTCACGCAAAAAGTACTGAACCGATTGCAATAAAATTTGGTACGTATATAGCTGGACAACTGGAATAACACAAAGGAAACTTTTTATCCCGATATCCCTACGAGATACGGACTCACGCGGGTGAAACCGCGGGCACAGCTAGTTATTTTATAATCTGAATTATTATTTAACCCTATCACATAAACCTATTCCTATCTGAAACCAAGTGAATCTAGACATAAAGAGAGTAGGTGAAAATCATATGTCACAACAAAACTGGGTCAATATTTTCACAAACACTACGTAAAATTCGTAATAGCAATACGAACTTTATATCCATCGATAATAAGGTGACATTTGTGTGATTCATGTTATCGAATGATATGATTGAGTAAGGAATTGTCACTGCGATCGGAATCGGGTCATTCATATTTTGATAAGTAAGCGCAGACTTCACAAAGATAAGTTAAGATTATTGTTGAGTGCTTCGCACTTCGTACGAAATATCTATGGCCACCTGTCCTGAAAATAATACACAAAGAAACCTGACTTCTATTTCTATTATATAGAAAGAAAAAAAAAATAGATAATTAATGTTTTGTCAATGTCATGATCATATTAGTTACAGCATCTATTCTAAATGGAGTATCCATTTACACTGAATTTACTTATTTGATTGATAAAATATGAAAAACAGTCAAATGCTATAAAGACTTTAAAACTTAATTTGTCAAGAATTTACTAAACCCATTGTTAAATATTTTTAATACGCCAGTAATTTATGGACATTGGACACTTAAGAATTTTTTAAATGAGACTAGTGTGAATTTCCTTATTTTATGGTGTGATTAATCACAAAAGCACGCGGCGTTAAATAACAAAATGTAAAAAATAAAGAATTTTAAAACAATAAACTTGCATACCTCAACACGATTCCTTTCAATACAAAGTTGAATGTTTGCTAAACATTTAATGTTATTTTTTATTCGCGACAAAGGCCAGGACCACCCAAGTAATCGTAACAAACAGATGTTACGAAAAGCAATATATAACTATATTGTTGATAAGCGGTCTGTTTTAAAACGCATAAATTAGTTTTATTCCTACGATAGATATCACGTGGGGGAATCAACACTATTTTATTGATATATATTTCGTGTTTGCTGAGATGGGTAACGTTGTTAAATTTTATAATACTAGTATAAATCACAAGTTTTTCGAAATAAAATTAATCATATGACAACATCGCCAATATTTTAACACCACAACTGTTATTGTTTATTTATATACGAGAATGTAAATTATTTACAAAATCTCCAAATTGTATTAATATCCTACGATTCTAAGAAAAATATGCATAGTAAATTCTCTATACAACATAGATTTAGTTACACCAATACATAAGTCATTTCAAATAGTAACGTAATCAACGATTTCCATTACAATAAGTAGCCATACCTTACCTAATCAAAACATTGTAAAATACACAAATTTGCATTATTTTTGTACCTCAAATAAAAACACTCAAACCGATCTTCACTTTCACACAAAGAAAATGGCTAAAAAGTATCCACTCTTAAACTGGCAAGTCATTCTCTTCGTTAAATAAATAAAGACACGTAACAAATTGTATATTTACTAAGACAACCGTCGAAATTAACCCATCAAAATCTCTCGACTCTAGTTTTGTAAACCACTTAAAAGACTCAAAATGATTTCTCGGTAGTTTATTTTCTCGGACGCACAAATTACGTTATTTCTTATTAGATTATAGGGAATTAATTGGATACGTGTGTGGTATGTTTTTTGCGAAACGGGGGGCATTATGGTTCTTTCATTATAATGCTTTTAACCTATAACAACTTAATTTGGGAAGGCGCCGCACCGCCTCCGTCGATTGATTTCATATAATTTGCGACCCGACAATCTTCTTTCCGAGAATTCACACAAAAAACACCTCGAGACGCATGTGAGTTGTAAAAGGTTGATGCTTATATTAAGCACTTGGCACATTCTCTTTCCTATATTATTTTATAAATTTTTCAGCTTAAATACAATACATTTATAAAATGAAATTAAATGCAATATTCTAAACTAAGAAGTTTTAATCACTTCTCAAGTGTATTAATATTAAAAAAGTCTCAATTATTAGTATATTTTTCTTCTATTGAATTGGTTTAAAAAGAAAGTTGCGTTTGTACATCGTATTATTGATTAATATAACTTTTTCTATTTAACCGGAGGCATCAGGAATTTTTATAGCTTCGTATGGAACATTCCTTCTAACTCTGAATGAATTATTATTTTCTCTTATCAGTGCATTTACATCAAATTTTAATTAAAAAGCGTCACATATTTTACGCGGATATTCGGCGGTAGGCGGTGCAAGGTGGTCGCCTCGGCGTGAACCGACAAAATTAATTTGACCTACGATATTACTTTGTCATTAAGGAAAAATAAAACGACAACGGGTCAGCTTATAGTGGCAATGCGATATTAATTCGTTAAATCTAATACAACCCGTAGTTTATTTCCTCGTGATTAACTACACATATAAGCATACAATGTAAGGTTTTGCTTCACACTTGATTATCTTACCCACATTTAATAATTGAACTAAGTTTAATGCAATCATAACTCGAAAAATTCATTAAACAACTATACATAAATCACAATTGAACATTAAATCGGGCTGTTATGAATGAACTTTTGAAAATACTATAGTATTTTCATAGTTTTTTTACAAATATTACAATAACATAGTTACCAAAGTCGATGATGAAATAAACAATAATTATGTCATACAAGTGATTTGTTGCGTCTTCGATTCAAGTACTCGATGTAACATTACAAACAAATAAATCATATTACAAATTATTGATTACGTTTCTAATTGCTTATGGAATGTGTCATTATATATTGGGTCAAGCGTTAACGTTAGTGTGACGTAGCACACAGAATTCCAACGTACATTTCAAACCGAGGGAAATCTTTTTAAATGCCATTGGAGTACACTGTAGGACCCTTGTAATCGCTCTCCACATTCTTGTGAAGCAAAAATGAATACGACATAAGAGAATTCCTTTATTTAAGTCCTCGCAGGTGATGTAAAGCCCACGATAATTCCTGAGCAAACCGCAAATCGCTGTTAAAAGTTAAGGTGAAAGTACTTTTTATTTGAACAGGTGACTTTGTTAAAATACGTTTTACAAACATTAAGCAATATCATGGACTTCGCCTAGTCTAGACGAAGCCGTGATGTCACAGAATAATATGGGTATGTTACTTGTCTACGCTGTGATATTTATCGGGCGCAGTCGAAGCGCTAATCAAACGTGATGAAGCAAAATATATCCGGCTATTAGAAATTCGTCATTTACACCTCTTTTTGTAGTGACACATTTCTGAATCGCGCTAGTGAAATATTCTCTCTACAGAGGCATGTATACAACTTTCCAACATCATTAATTCATAAGAGCAACTTTTTTCGCGTCGATTCTAACATTTAATTTGATCGCACAAATAAAGATTGCAATCTTAAAACTTTCTATTATATTATTAATCAAATCCTGAAGCTATGACTTTTGTTATTTGTTTATTTACTTATGTTTATTTACAAATTCAAAATGAACAAAGTTCAAACAAAAACAGAATCATAAAAATCGATACACCTAGTCAATAGTTCTGCGATAACATACACAACAAAAACAATTTAATTGAGTACCTACTCCTTTTTTGAAGTCAGTTAAAAATAGGTTGTTATGTCAAACGTAAACAGTGTGCTCTATATATAGTACAATAAGCAAACTGAAATAAGGCCAGCGAATGATATAACAACAGAAGGCTATCTATCATCGAAAGAAGCAAGCTTCCCTTAGACCTTGAGAAATCAAGTCGCACAATGCATATCGCACGGTGACCATGTCCGTTAGCATATTGCAAAGTACTTGTTGCATGGCCGTTGACCCTTCAAGTATTGACATATTCCTATAGTTTCTCACGTCTAGAACCCGCAAACATGATTATGGCCGGAGCCTGCAACGCTTGCTCGACTCAAATCGACTCGGTAGCTGGATTTTAAACTACAAAGCTTACAGGTGTTTCGTACTAATGAATTTTGAATTATGTAAATTTAAAAATATTCCGTTAAAAGGAAAAATAAAGATAATTAATATACTTGCATACAGCACGTGTCGTTTCATTGGCGGTTTTATGTATTTATATATAACATTTAAAATAATATAGAAATATGAAATAGGATTATATAGATTGGATATAGATATTTAGTCACTTTCATACAAGTTGCGACTTTAACAGCAATTTATCAAAAATCACATGATAACATTTTTTACTTTCTAGATAATATTTCAGTCTTTTGAGGCCAAGGATTACACTACATTTAAATTTGTAATTTCTTTGATACGTCGATATGACATATATTATGTTCGTGACATCATATGCGTCCAAATTCGAAGATTTCAGGATTATTCATCAAGTGATATACACGTTAATATACCCCGATACATCTCTAATAATAAAATATTGAATAAGAACTTACGCTGATCGTTTCCATCGGAGCGGGCCATGACAGTTCCGTTTGGTAAAACGTTGACATACATGTGTGAGCACTTGCTGTAGAGACGAACCGACCGGACCATCGATGGCACCGCACCGCAGATCACCACCTGAGAAATACAATGATTATATCACATTTTCCAGCCTGCCATTTTGCTTACAGCACTAACACCTTACGCTTAGTTATGTATATAGAAAGAAATTAATCAGATCAGTTGTATTTGGAGTGATCATCTATTGCATGTTTATGTTTTTTTCTTAGCATTTAGTTTATAAAAATATAATCATATAGTTCTGCAAAAAAACTAAGGATCTCAAATATCTTCTATTTTTGTAATCTATAATTAAATATTCGTGTGATACGGAATTTCTAAACACGAATTAATTAACATTAATACATTATTAATTGTTTATGCTGTATCTATGCGCATTTTTTCAACTCCTTTGTATAAAAATGTAGGTACATATTATGTATTTTATCGCACAAACGGACGGAATAGATGCATTACATTAAATTGAGAAACTAGTTGAAAATTATATTATTATTTGTATTAAATGTCCTTTTCATATTAATATATTGGGATTTAAGACATATAATTTATTAAATTCTGTCGTATTTTATACTACATGTGTGGTCGAATTCAAAAGTAGGCTTTATCTATGGGTCTATTTAAATTAGTTTCCTTATAGCTGATACTTTCACTATAATTTTAATGGCGTCAACGCTGGACACCTCATTACAAAGATTTGTATCAATGCCTTCCTTGATATCGGGTGTAATGCGAGTCCACGTTTTTGTCATAGTAATTAACACTGTTGAGTATTGTATGATATAATAAAATCTAATTCAATGAAATGCAAAGGACTGCATTCTAACGCATTTGAAGTCGTAAAGGGTAAAGCTTGCTAATATGAAATCTGTAGTTTATTATGGAATTAAAATAGGTGATGCGCGGCTCGCATGGCTTACGGTCAGTAATTTTACATATTTTTGATGAATGTGTTTTAAAATATCAATACTTTCATCCATTTCGCAATATTTTCATCCACAATTTGCCACTACGCGCATACGCTTCGGGTCATAAAATCTATCGGTGGATTGATTTAAACTTAAAAAATATGTAAAACAAAAATAAGTTCCGTACGCTATAATAAGGAAACAATCGATCGTTTTAATGGGTCAGCCGCGCTAATCCGCAGCTAGGGGTTCAGATCAGGCGCGGTTAAGCGAATGTAATTTCTATATATGTTCACGAGGGTCTCATTTCGATTGTCTCTGCGGGGTGCGACTTAGTCTCTTGTGAGTGTGACGTTGGTGTCATGTTCAGGTGGGAAAGCATACGCTACCGCGACGCGGTCGACGTTCAGACGTATTGCGTTTCATGGCTGCTTTTTGTAAGCCGTACTAATTTTTGTTGGGATACTAGCTAAGCGCCCTAACGCTGCCTGGCTAAAACGAAGAATTCGATCAGTGTATTTATTTATTATTTGCATATGTGTGTCCCTACAAAGACTGCAGCTCATTATTAGTTCTGTCATACATTTTATGTGCCAAATTTGATGCTTTTCAGATTTTGATTCCTTGTTATTGCTCTTGGTTCTGATCAAAAATCAACAATTTTATTTGGGAAAACAATAACATAATATTGTTTACAATTCAATTGAATAATACAATGTAGGCAAGTTTTCATATTAAATCTCTTTGCAATACATTATGAAATTTATGCCAGTTAATTTTCTATAATAAACGGTTAATCTCATTGATATATCCTATCCTATCCTACTAATTCTATAAATTCGATATTTTTAAAGATTTGTGTGTGTTTGTTATACTTTCACGCAAAAATTACAGAATCGATTGCAATGAAATTTACGTAGACAGCTGGACCACTGGATTAACACATAGGCAACTTTTTATCCCGATATTCCTACGGGATATAACCTTACGCGGGTAAAACCGCGGGGCGCAACTAGTACAGTCCTACGTTAAGAATGTCTTCTTATTCTACAGTATCTATAATCTACATTAACGTCACATTAATTTTAAACAGGTTTCATAACAAACATAATATTATATATAAAGAAAGACGACCACGAGTGTCACATTTTTCTCAATTATCACACAAATTACGACTTATTGATTATTTAATAAATAAGAGTTTTATTGTACATATACTTAATTAATGCTGTTGTTATTAATTGAATATCTTAATAGTAATACATTATTTATATGCAATATACAATAAAATTATTGCAGTGATGTTTTTGTCGTAAATAAGAGAAGATTTCCATTGAGATGAAATTTACAAAAGCATGTATTAATTATAGATAGTATAATACCGTCAGATAAAACATGTTTTTCCAAACCTAAATAATTAAATTCGTTCCAAAATATAAACTAGAATAAGACTAGATATTTAAATCATGCATACGGCTAATCTTCAAATAAGGCTTTAGAAGATTTGACCACTATAAAAAGTTTGTATTTTTAAGGGACATTTACTTCAACAGCAAAGGATGTGAACCTAAAAACAATACAATTCTTAGTAAAATTGTAACGTAGATGTGGTGTTTTTACATCAATATTAGTTCATATTGTTTGATTAAGTACTGTTAATTAGAAACACTAAGACATGCAGCGTGAAACCACGATTATAGAATTTACTTATGTCATAATTTTAGTAATTATTTATAGTGTACTAGAGATTGTTTTGAATTGTGAAAATGTGTGCCAAGATCGTCTGTTGGGACTTTGAGGTTATTTGCTTAAAAATACATACTTACTTATATTATAAATATGAAAGTGTGTTCGTTTGCTTGTCTTTCTTTCACGTCGAACCGAGCGATTTTATGGTTATAGTTTGTGCCTAGTGTAAGGATACTAGATTAGTATGGGCTACTTTTTACAATGGTGAATCATCCCATGTGGGAAAAACGTTGAAAAACACACGTAGTAAAAGGTGGATATTTAGTAGGTACTGTACCAATGTATAAATACTTACAGAATAAATACGTATTCAGTGAATATACAATATCTATATTTAATAAACAATCTATGTAAAAAGAAGGTTTTCGGCACCTGTAGTTGTAATCATTCATTAGTATTATGTAATACGTCTTATAAATAGAATCATCACATAAACTTACGTAACAATTTAATTAATTAATAATCTCATCAATGATACATGTTGTCTACAGTCTGACCAAAGTCTGATAGTGTTTTCTCCGGGCATTTCCTTGACAAGAGGTTAGCTGATTCAACTAAATTTAACTCGCTAGGCGTATCATAAGCACGTACTTTATACGTGTCCACGTTGATTACTGTAATTAACAATAAATGTAATAATATTTACAAACAGTTACATATGTTATTATCGCAATGCATTTAAAATATAATGTTATGGTAACAAATGTTTAATTGATTTTCATAAATACGATAAAATTCTTGACATGAATGAACGAATACATAAATTGAAGATGTTATTATGGTTGCGTAATGTATACTGGTTGAAATAAGGATGTGAGTTTACGTTGAATTCGAATTAAAATGCTTCTACACCTCTCTTTCTTACTGGAAAGAGAGATTGATGCCAAATTTTGTTCATGCTATTAGATAGTCTAATGTGACTTTAAGAGTATTGGACTTTGAATAGGATAATGAACGTTTAAAAACATGGGGCTTACTTAATTTGTGCTATGTAACATACGTTTTACTGATGCAAGGATATTGTAATATCAGTGATGACAGTGTAGTGAAGCGTATTCCGTATCGTGCCTAAAAATCTTTTTGACATTATTTGCTCGTTTTATCCTAGCATTAATAACTATTGTAACCAAAAACCAAACTGCCTTCAATTTGTCAGAACTAGAACAAATTTAAATGGGGCTACACGAGAGGCATCAGCTTTACCAGTAAATCCACCAGCAAAAAAAACAATCATCAAAATCAGGTTGTCCTGCCGGAAGTTCTAATAAAATAAAGCCAAAAAAACATACAAAGAAATATAATTTGATAACCTCTTGCTTATTTTGTAATCGGTTGAAAAACAATAAAACCTCACTACGTTTGACACAAACTTTACTCAAAGTTCAATCTCAAACTGTTATCTCTGTGATATATTTTGAAGCGGCAGAATCACAGCACTTCAATATTAACGTATGCTTGTTTGGAAGGAACACATTGTGTATTACGTCATGCTTTATAATTGTTCAATGTAGATAGTTATCAACTTAACCGTTCGGTCAAATTGCTTATCTTTCGACCCGACCGCACACATTATGAACGGGTGGTCAATTGCCAAAATATGATCAAATGCGGCGGAAACTTTCACGGATGGGTAACGTTCAAATGTATTGTTTTGTTTGAACCTTATGTATTAGTTAGTATGCGTGAATATTATCTTCAAATCGACTATAGTCTTCTGAACGACTACCTTTTCAAGGGAGAAAATAGGATAGAGCGTTAAGGAATTTAAACCTTTTTAATGGATTATTTATTTGTTTGAACCTATTTTAGGGACGGAAATCAAGAAGTGGTTGTCCTTCAATTATTTGAATTCATTTCTTAATTAATTAAATACGAACATTAAAAGTATTATTCTATTGAGAGAGTCGAGCATGCGTCGGCACAAATTGGGGCAGCTCGCATCGGGAAAGTACCACATCCCCACAGAAAATCGTAGAATAGTACCATGCTATTGTGTTTCACTCGGTGAGAGGGCAAGCCGGAGGCCCCTTTCCTTTTCCTGACCCTTCCCTGTTCATTCTTTCCAGTAGTCAATCCTTTCCTTATCCTCTACCCCTTAAAAGGGGGCAACGCAATCGCAGAGGGCATCTGCGAATTTTCCTGGGCGGTCATCGCTTACTATCAGGCGAACCACCAACTCAGTTGCCCGCTATGACATAAAAAAAAATAAACAAGCAGTAGCAGTGACAATGTACTATTACCCAAATAACCCTGAATAAGAAAATAATGACGTGTAGGTTAGATATCAACATCTTATCTATTATCACGAACTATATTAAACTAGGATTATAATTGCTAACACGCCTAATAAATAACCAGATTATGTTTCTTACCCAAACTGACAAAAAAAAATTAACCGAAGTATACCTACAATCATAAAAATGTATATAGTTAAGATTATCTGAATAAAAGTCTTTTTACCCAGGAAAAATATAAGAAGTTTATAACTAAAATATTCTGCTTTATCAAATACAGTAAACGAAAACATTCTTTTCTAACCAGACCCTATAAATACTTCACAATATACATGTAAATTTAATTATGTGTTAATTTCTGTGTTTCACCCAAAAATCATCTATAATTCTAAGCTAAGTCCTCTTTTTTATGTTAAGGAATCAAATATTGTCATTACAATTTATGCCATAGAGCTTTTATCAGAGCTTTATTGCATAATATCAGCTTCTACAATGTATTTTCTTGTGTTTGATTTTACGCGAGTACTATATATACATTTAGAAATTAAAAACAGTCTCCCCGTGACCACGCTCGCTGTAAAGTGTTCGAAACGTCGGGTTAATAATATAATGAATAAATCGCGTTTAAAATCCGTTAAAAAGCTTCTACACTCTGCACTGTCTAACAGTTTGTTCTATCTAAGAATATTGTGTTCTTTGCGTTGTTTCGTATTTTAAATTCCAATATTTGTAACAGTATGATTTGTATCAGTATTTCTTAAAATAATCAGCTTTCATTTAATTAGCCTAACCTTTTATATACACAATATATAACTTATATTAACATAGATATATTTAGGAAAACCATATTTACAGTTTGCACCCCCAGTTACCACAAACAATTTCACATATTTATTGTGAAAGAATGAATTTGCGTCACAAGTTTGCATGATTTTAGCACATTTTTGTTAAATAATCACTTAAGCCATTCATATGTGCGATATTTATATGTATAATTTATAAAGAGCGTTGGAAGGAATGTTGATCGCTCTTTTAGTTCAATGATTTTACTAAAGAAGGAAGTGGAGATAGAGAACTTTTCTAATATTTACTCTGACTGGAAATTAAAGACTTAAAAGGTCATAGTCTTTTGGTATGTCATACCAAAAGACTAGAAAACACTATCAGCCAATACTGCCAACATCCGAAAAAATACTCTACATACCAACTGCGGAGAAACAGGTGGAAGTAGTTCACAACCAACAATTTTTGTAAGACCTTCAAGACATGTAAAATCTCAGTCTCCCCGTGACCACGCTCGCTGTAGTGTTCGAAACGTCGGATTAATAATATAATGAATAAATCGCGTTTAAATCCGTTTAAAAGTCTTTAATTTTTAAATGTATAATACTCGCGTAAAATCAAACACAAGAAAATACTTTACCTTTTTACTGACTGATTTCTCTTACATATTTTAAGGTTCTACTTTTAGGAGGGATTATCTTTGTTGTGTCTCCATCCGAGATAGAACCAACAACTAAAAAGCCAATTGCAACATTTACCATACATATTATATAATACGCACTGGAAATAATCACGAAATAATGAATCCATGAATTACTAATTGCCTATACCCGTAACTTCTTTAATTTCACACGGAACAGTTAATAAGGCGGGAATATAATTTATACATTATATAAATCATAGAACACCCACATAGAAAGTTAATGTATGGCAAATACGATTGGATTGAATAATGAAAATCATCATGATCTCCGTATTCAATAAGCGCCGGCGCATTCAACGGACTTTTTGCTCATAACAAACACATATGCTGCTTACAGTTGGGCGATTGGTTTACGACTAATCATATTATAAGACTAGTAATGCCTCCGATCTTGTCTGTGTTTATAATACTATGTAACCACGCAATGAGATGGATATAACTTACTAATGTATCAAATATGTACTAAATTTCGAAATCGTACCGTTACAAAGCGGAAAAGTTACTTGCTAGCATTGTATTTTTTTCTTAGAAGAAGGCTACATAACACCAGAGTTATTTTTGATATGGATTTCAATACGGTATTAATTAATGGGGATAGTATATAAAAGAGGTGCGTAAAAGTATAGTCTTATCCAATATAATGGTTTTCTATTGACACAAGAAACAACGAATATTATTCATGTAAACAAAAATTTCTGACAGAGAAATCGATAATATTAAAACAATAACCTTCTAAATACGGTAACAACATTATTAGCTGTTCCGACGCGTAATATTTTAAAGATCTGTAACAAATTATGAAAAGCATATCAAATCAGTAACAAAGATGTATTACATATTATAAACGTACGTAAAATATAGTATTATATAACATTTCTTGTTGTCAATAATTACTTTAAAAAATGCATACATTTATCACTGCAGATGCGATAAAAACAATTTCCTTTTATCATGAAAAATCACTTTTTTTCAATAATCGCAGTTGGATTAGTAAATTAATCCTCATAAGTATTTTAATCATGCAATAATTATTATTTCACAAATGCATGGCTATTCGATTTTACTTTGATATTAAGCCTTTATTTATCCGAAACATCTCATAAATATATGATTCGAATATGGCAAGCATGATTCTTTGCTTATTTTTGAAATAGGAAACTTTATGATATTGCAAATTAGCAATTATTATCAAAATTCGACATGATCTAACTTCTCAACTAACTAGTCCATGACACACTGACATTTTTCTAGACATATAGATTATTAATTTATGACAAAAGTCGCACCACAAATAGTAGAGCGTCCATAAATATCCTTAAATTGAATTTCTTCATCGAGCGTGGCGTGTTTGTTAGCAATCACGGCAAATGATAGGTAGCTGGCTAAAGACAGCTATGATAGCCTACGTTTTAATATTAACACTACAACCTTTACAACCTATTCGACTAATAAGTGTGCTGTGGATTTATATTGCAATATTTTAAGTCTTCGACTCGTTCTTTCAATTTTATAGGATCGTCTTTAATATCTATGGATACCTACGTATTTTTTATAAATAGCTATATGCTTATTATATCAAGAAAATGCAATTGATTTGTGCTATCTTTTAAACAAATAATAGGTATTTATTTGAGATTACATAATATAAGTAAATATTTAACAAAATTAACATAATTATAATATATACAGTATTAATATTTTAATGAATACACATCCAACGTAACTAAATAAGATTTTTATAACACATTCTAGCTTATTTATTCAAAATAAATAAGGAAAACACACACCACATTACGCTACATATATTATAATATGAGCAAACATTTTCTTATTAAATCTCGCTAATGCGAATAAAATTATGGTTGCAATTGAATACTAATCCTTTTATAGTGTTTAGACAGTTTTTAGACATTAAAATAATATATAAATTATGTTATTATGAAGCATGTGTATTTTGTTTATTTTTTGAATGTGTCATGCATATAAATTGAGCAATAAAATTGGATTACTCGTCCCCAACTAAATAAATGTCTGTGAGAGAGGATTATGACGAAATATTTGGACATTGCTGTTATTTTGTTGAGACACTCCCGAATAAAGAATGCAATTCGACCAGTGAAAATCGCTTGTGAATCTCTTAGCATAATCCTTACTAATATTATAAATGCAAATGTGTGTATGTTCACAAAACAGCGATTTTGTAATGATTTTTGTATCTATAAGCGATTAGAGAGTGATATAGGCAACCTTTTACTGTGGTGACATCAAGTGGAATTTCTTCTCACTACGCAGGCGAAAACATGGGCGGAAATTGTATTTACATACATAAGTAATAATAAAGTATATGTTACTTATTTTCTGAAAAAGTGTGGAAACACAGTTTACTGAATATTGTAAGGGTAAAATGTCTTATACTTAGCATTATAAAGGTCTCTCACACACACAACTTTATGGTATAAAGAAAGAGGCTCTTGTGAAATAAAATTACAGGCAGTCTGGTTCAGTACTAAATCAGACTGTTATATGTAGTTATGTTGATAGCTATTTGTTAGATAAGTTGTTATCACAGAAATAATAGAAGATTTCAAAAAAATCTTGTTCTGTCGGTAATTTGAATTTTATAGATAAAGGTAATATAAGATATATTTAATTTGTAAATAGTAAAAAAAAAACTTACCATCAGGAGGCACAATATCTTCGCAGAGACGGCAAGCTGTGGTAACCTGAAGAAAAGAACAACTCATTTACTTATAACATTTAAGGCTTCATTGACACAGAAAATTAAATTAGTGAAATTTAGTGCTAATTGAAAAAGTTTCGTTAAATTAATTTCTTAGCTAGATTGAAACGTTTGCAGAAATATCAAATTTAATAAACCTTTTCAGTTGCGGTAAATACGTTATGAATAAGCAATATCTTAATAACACTGGAGGGTAACGAAAGGTTTAAAAACATTTAGCTAAAACTAGTTCTTCAAGGGATTTTATAATCTAACGCGAAAATTTAGAGTCTACTTTTCATTGGCTCTATAAAGGATTGACTATAGAAGTAATATGGATAGATTACACTTGACCTTTTAAAATTCACCCTCGCTTGCTTTTTGCTTATTACAAAGCAATTTAATTACGTAGCGTTTGCTGAAATATGACTTGTGGTGGTTTAATGGGTGTGCATTAATTAGATTTTCTGTTTAGTCTCATATTGAGGGGAAATATATTAATGGGATATATTTTAATCTATATTTCGCTTAACATACCGTAGATACTTATAGGTATAAGTAAATTGATGAGACGATAGATGATATAGATCGCATAGCTTTTGAAAACAGATTTAATTTTGTATAAAATATTGCCAAAATGGCCAAGCCAACGCTGATAATTTCATCTAGTCCGAATTAAATAAAAACTTGATCATTATTTGAAAATTCGCTAAAACCGTTACACATCCACAAATATTGGAATTTACCAACATAAAAGTATTATAGATACCATTAATCACTGATAATCACATTGTCATTGCTGGGTAATGCGATAGCTAGCAATAACAGCGGATAGAAAACAAAAACACAGTTCAGAGATCATTCAATCAACCGTTAATGGACTCAACGAACACCTATAATTTACTAAGTTGCATTCTATTGTAAGGACAGATACACATGAGTTCCGTAATGCTATCTATACATATAGAAAATTAGCGCCAATTGCATAACCAACCCTGCAATTGCGAAAGTGTTTGTTTGAGATGCTTTCTACTAGAAAACGCATTGAGTTAATTATTACATAAAAAGTTGTAGTCACTCTAGAATGGAGTATAAAAACACTATAATGCATTAAATCGGAAGTGTCATGACGTTTTTGGTATTTTCTGTTCTCGGATAATTAATTTAGCTTTGCTTAATGTATGTATTAAAAGGCTTCTCATTGATGGATTCTTTTCAATTGGCTTTCAGTTGCAAGACTAAAATATACTATGCATAGTATAGAGGTAACGCATTTGTGAATATTTTTTTATGATATCCTATGCATGGAAAAGAGAAAGAGACAACTATTTCTTTTTCTGTTCAGAAGAACATATCATTCAATCCTCCCAATCGCCAAGTATCGCATTTTATCAAAAATTTGAAACATTTCAATAAATCTGCATATATACTTCTACTTGTATAATGTATACGTGTCTGTGTGGACGTAAATGGCATCAAATTGAATTAAATTGACACCGGGAAGGTCACGTCATGCACTAATTGGAAATCAAGGCACGAGATTATTGATTGCTTTTCAATAACCATTGAAGTATGTTATTAAGTTATTTTTTCACAATTAATCTTATCTGATTGTTGTTAGGTTTTCTCTAGCAAAGCATAGCCCGTTCTTTGTTTGCTAGCAGTTCTTAATTTTCTCGTCAAAACTCTAATTATAACTCTTATATTAAGTGTGTAACCTACAAATGTTGTGAGGACAGAATAAGGTTGATTTGATTATTTGTTATTATATCAACTATAATTAAATTAATAAATTTTGCACAAAATGTATTGGTATTCGTCTAAGTATTCGTTCAATTACATTTAGTTGCTGTATGACCTTTTGGAAAAGGAGTTGTGGGTTCTTCTGGTCAGCTGGTCGCCACAGAGTAAAACAACCGAGAACACATATCGAAAAATTTCAACGAATTAGATAAACTTATTGCTTCCAAATACGAAAGACAATCAAGGAAATCTATATCGCCATCATCCAATCGTCCAATCGATCTTCGTCTTTGAAAAATGCATTCAAAATGAGTAGAAACTAAAAAGTTCTAATGCTACTATAAACACAAACAAGTACGTTGTACAAATGAGTATTTACTCTGTTTGCAAGAAGCTCTCACTATTTGATAAGCGAATGACCTGTTCAGTGCTGGAATGGTATCATTACCGACGAAAACGAATTTTCTGAATAAGCTCCAAATGTATTCCTAAAAATAAGCAGTTATTGAATATGGAAATGAATTCAATACTATTTTTGTGTAGCAAGTAAATGTTCATGATGTAATAAACTGTTAATATTCGCTTAAATTTTGCCGGCTTTTTCTCTTTCAGTCTGAAATACAATATGGAAAATAGTTTAAAAACCCGTTCCGAGACAATGCGAGTGATTAAACATTAAATAAAAAAAAAAACTTACGTCATTCAGGAATGAAGTACTTTATTAACAGTTAACAGTTAATTAATTTTCGAAATTGGGCCAATACCTTCAGACCTCTTTATATCATAGCGGGCAACTGAGCTAGAATATCGCCTGATGGATAGCATCCACCACCGCCTAGAAACATTTGCACTGACATTATCTTTGCATATGTGTTGCCAGTTTATAATACAAAAGGTGTAACGATAATATTCAGAGGGTAGGAAAATTGCAAAAAAAAAATGCAGACCTCCGGCTTTCTAACAAAACGCAGTAGCATTCGCTTACTACAATTTGATCAGTCTAATGGTACCTTCCCCGTTGCGAGCTGGCTCAATTCGTGCTCGACAACCACAATAAAAGATTATTTGGTATAAAGAACGTACAGACTAAACTGTGTGAACTCTTCGAACCATCAAAAATATATTGTCTTTGTATTACATTGTGATTAATTTAAGAATATAATAATATCAACTGGCGCTATCCGAGCAATGAACGTGTCTATATAACATATAAATCACTTAAGAAAGTTTTATCGGAATCAAGATGGATGATAAACTAAATGATAAAACCAATCGGTCGCTCGAATATATATTCAATTATACGTAGTAGCATACATTTTGAATTCATTAATTTACTTTATCATGCATATTACTGATTAAACTGCAAAAAGAATCACAAAATTAAAAATCTTAACATAAAAAATGAAGATCTTATAATTTACATAAAAAGATTCATTCAACGTAAATTTTAGTCCACGATTAATAACATTTTTACCAACTTCATTATAAGAACGAATTAAAACATCTTAGTTAAATTCCAATAAATACATTTAATACAGAGACTATAATAGAAGCCACGGAGCATAAAATTTTCATTAAAATGAATTCAATTCAGGAAGTTATTTACATTTCATTGACGCTAATCGGCTAATAAAAAGATACGCTAAAATCAAGTAATAGATACCATCAAACATATTGTTATAATCTTTCTATTATCAAAGTCTTTACTATTTGCACTATTTATTTATTATGGTTGGGAGAAGTCGTACTTTCCAAAGGAATCGAAACCGCATTTGCAGTTTAGTATTAGTATAGTGCTGGTTTGTAATTCTATAGTAAAAGTAAGTGTAATATTTCAAATAAATAAATGGACTATTCAACGCAAAAATATCGTACCCGTAGTTCCTGAGATTAGCGCGTTCAAACAAACTTTTCGTAAAAATAAATAAATTGTAAGAATGAAATTACACTACTTCCAAGTTGAGATTACGTGTTTTTTTTCTGCTAACGTGTTTTGTTATGCACCTAGTATTGTTTTTATGGATACAACATACAAAACAGTATTCGCAGCATGTATTTATTTTGATTGCAAAACAATTAACGCAGAACGCAAATGATAAGTTAACCACTTAAATTGAAAAACTTGTATATATATTATATGTATATTTATAACAAAATTATATCTTGAAACTTATGTCTATGATAAATTAAATAAACTTTATAAAATTGCAGTAGTTTAATTAAAGCCACATACAGTAATGTATTTTTGGAAATGCAATAAAAATTAAATAGCAACTTACATAGCCGAACTTTGCCGTCATGTTTTGTCCCGTTGTATATTACGTTGAACATACATCTAACTGAATTTCCCAGCCGATTTTCTTACGCTAAAACCGAACAATCCACTTTTATGTAATAATTTAACACACTTCGCATTCAACAAAAAAAAAAAAAACACTCAAAACAGCATATTTATACGCCTTTATAAGCGTTACCGCAAACAATAGGCTTTGTAGTCACACGAAAAAATAACTAAGCACGCTCTACGTTTGCTGAAATTAAACACCTCGAATTGTTTTACACCACTTTCATAGATTTTCCGGATAGGCGTGTACGATAACTACGGCCACTCAACATTTCGCTAGTCCTGTGTCTTGAAGAGTGGCTGTGTTTACAACGCGATGTTAAACTTTTCCAATTTTTCATATGCCGCTTTTCACGCGCGTATTTATTCGACTTCCGTCACAACAACTCCATGCGCACTCCTCGGCGGACGGCCGACGACTACGAGATAAAAACCGCGCTTGATTAAAAACTTATAAGCTAAAACTTTTTTGTTGGTGTGCGTGTGTTTAAGACGATATGTGCACAGGCTTTTTGTCTGAGCCATGCTCGATTTTCCCTTTACAGCCCTACAACGTGGATGCATCTTACATCTTCATGTGGGCTAATAAATAAGGCTTTCAAACTGTCGATTGAAAGTTTTAAGGGATGTCACTATCTCCAATCAAAGTAAGTATATGGGTGTGTAATAAAAGCTTGCGTTTTGAAAGAGAAAAATAAAAGAGAAATGTGAATAGCGTCCACGAAACGTTTATACACCTGAGTGCTTGAGTGGCCAACGTAATCTATGCGTGGCTTTATCGAAATGGGCCAATGCGCGTACCTACCTCACTCCTTTTTATTTCGCTCGAGAAATCCTTCACCCGAGCGATAGCGTCGTTTTGCTTAACATAAATTACCTTTTTACATTGAACCTGAATCGATCGAACTATGCTAATCAGCAATGGAGTGTACTGCAGCGTCGTTTACGTAAATCAATGTTAAAACAAACAAAACAAAGAATGTGTACTAAGATTTTAGTCGTAAAATATTAGTAGTTAAATGCAGTCTTTAGGAAATTAAAATACGTTTCTTTTATTGTGAGACATTTAGAAATACAGAATTTGTTTTATTACAACCGTATTAAATATTTTACTATCCTTAGCAACGATTCCGATAAGTAAAATAAACACATTACAGTTTATTCAGCTGTTAATTTCTATTGAATCAATTGCGTAATTGTTAGTCAATGAGTATCGGAATATTGTTAATGTTAAGGTTAATGCTTATACAATTTGTAATGCGATGCGATGTGCATTTTTCGTGAACCACGTTCTAATTATAATAATATATGTATTTATTAAACGTTATGTGTTTAACCAAATCTATCTATCTAAAACGATACTTTCAGGACGGGGACAACAAACATAGTTATAATTCGTCTTTTTGATTGGTCAACTGTTTTCAAATTCATGGGATATTTGAATCAAATATAAATGCATAAAACAGCTAGCTATTTATGCAAATTAAACGTTTCCAGCACTATAGAAAAGGAATACTTTCAAGTACGAAAATATAAACAAAACGGACGGCGCTACTTACACTTACAAATAGTTTTCTTCAAGAGGTTTCGAAGTTGAAACAGACCTCTCCTAAGGTTAAGTGCAAATATTAATTAACTAGATAATTACATTCAAAACAGCCTAACACATTAAGCCTACGTCGCTTTATTTGCACATTCATTTAGCGTGTGTGTATTGTTGTTTAAAACATGTCATTGAGAAGCGTTATGACTGGTGATGAAAATTTTGAATACGTAATTGACTGTACTGTTAGTGGGAGGAGATACCATCACCCTGTAATGCACAATGGTTATGAAATAAAAATACATCTCTAAGGATGTTTGAAACCAGGTGGTATATATAATAAGTGCGTAAAATATTTTGAATTATTGTTCTACGTGATAATACAATACAATTACAATCTAAGTCTTTTTACGTACACTGGTACAAAATAATTCAATCTCAACCTTTGGACTCGACTGTCACGTTAATAATCTATTATTGAATAAAAGTAGTGCCTTAAGGAATAAGGCAGTTTTCTACGTGTGAAAAAAATCAAAAGCGGATGCGTAATTTTATAATTTATCTGCAACACATTATTTACACAATGTAAGCAGAATATTTTAGAATGCAGAGCAGATAAAAATGAGTTTTTAAAAGCGGATAATATAAAAATCCACTAATCCTAAATTCTCCGTACAGTTTAGTAAAATCATTTTCCTTATTACACAACATTTAGCCTCGAATTGTACAAAATAATACTATATTTTAAGGCTGCAACCTTATACATGTATCAAGTAATATATAGACGTTAACATTCAATACAAATCATCATTAGATCCTAAATGACCGTAATACTGGCTCTTCCTACATCCGACATCGTTCACACGTAAATTAAAGATTCTATGTTCTTCCTTTTAACAATTGTAGAGAGGTTCTGAGGATCGTTAAACCAATAACCTCCTTTTTCAAGGATTGTTTTATGAAGAATGATGTTAAATACAAATTACTAATTAATTCCTCCTTTCCTTGATTTTAAAATAAATAATAGATAATTATAATGCCGCTAAGCTTAACTTCAACATTTTACTGTTTTCGACGGTGTAGCTTTTTATTTAAAATTATTGCATTTCCCGCTTAAATAAAACATTTAATAAATACAATTTTAGACAAACAATTTAAACAATTTATTTAAATACAGCTTTGGTGGGTGGTTACATATACTTGGAACTCTCCTGATAAGTTTAAAAAATACATTTCTTATGAAGTACAAGTCATTTGAATTTGAACCCGAAATATTTGTAACAGTCGGGCGATTCACAGGTATCTGTGTAAGTAATATTTTAACAATTGGTCTTAAATTCCTACTCATGTTTCGCAGTAGCGATGTTTATTTGCCGACCTATACCAACTGTTCGCAAAAAGCTACGTCATACATTTATGAAATCATATGCATAAAACGTAAAGGTTTACACACACTAGGGAAGGGATAATTCGAACTATTTCATTATAAGCAAAAACACGCGAAATATTTCAATCGTCACATCTCCCTTCAAGATAATGATGATGATTTTTTTTATAAAATAATGAAAACCGGAACTGAACTTACGAATGAGATGTTTTACGTACCTAAAACCTTTCAGCATCTTATTCTGAATTCGAGGAAACTCATATAAAATCCATTACAAACCGCAAAAGATTCCTTCCCTGAATCTCATGTTCTACACATAAAACTACTGGTCACAGAATAGGAACAATGCATTGAACAAACCCAGAAAGATGAAGTCAATAAATCAGCTATTTACGTTCTTCCGTTAGTCTGTATAGCGCCGGAACATAAAATCCGGTGGAACAGCTTGTTCATGCACATCCGTATTAATATCCTACTTATCCCAATCATCAAATAACTGCATGTATCCTTCATGATATATGTGATAATAGATGGAAAGGATTGTAGAAGCTTTCGTCTTCTAAATTTTCATATCCCCCTCCTATACGGTAAACATCGTACCAGAATCGAGAGTAACTTACATCCGCGCTATAATCGATATGGATAACATATTTAAGACGGTTAAGCTGAGGAGTTTCTCCGTAAAGATTAAACACAGAAACTTAAGAATATTTTACATTCAGTTAGATCGGATAAGCTATTATTATAATATGGCATAACCATGCATGAGTTTTAAGCAGAAATATTTATAAAATCTATTTCCTGTATAATAATTAAAATCTAAAGTAACAAAAACTGTTTTGAGCGTTACTTTGTAGGAAAAAAGTAGGTTTAGTACTTTACAAAGCGATTCGAGATTCAAGCTAGGATGTTGCCTACACTACAAACAGTGTACAAACCACTTAATTGTGTCGAATCATGTATAACAATTATAGTATTAACAAAGTAGAGAATACTTTTTTTTATTCAAATAAAATCATGTACGTAGATATAATGGTATGCATGTGAGTGAGTGTGTGTGTCAGAGAGTGTTTGTGTATTTCTTTTCATGTGTAAATGCGTCACGGGGATAATGAATTAATTTAAATGCTATCCTAATATCTTTTCATCTTTCTATGTATATAGTTAATTCTTATATTGCAACTAGATCTTCGGTGTCGCTTCTAAAAGTTCAAGTGACAAGATTTCATTTTTAAAATGCATATTGAATTTTTCTTTATAGATATTGCCTTACTGTTGTTTTTAAAAGTGTGCTTTGAGAGATTAAGATGGGCTTGATCCAGACTTTTTTTTTGTATTTTTATTCTATGCCAATAAAATACGTCTTATTCACATTAAAACCTCTTATAACCATTAAAAGCCTACTGAAAGAAAAACATAACGTCATTAGTAAATGGTCTCAAGGTTAACACTCCAAACTTATAAATTTTTCTCACAAGAAAATAGAAGGTACTAAATAAATAAGTAGAAATAAATCCTACATTTCGCTATAATACCTCATTTCGCGTGTTCAAGTATAAATCAACAAAATATTTAACATACCATTCTTATGTATGAGCGTCATGTATTTGTCAAATATTTTTGTGGTTAATAGCACCGTGAAAATTTCCATTTTAAATTTCCATATGTAAAGATTCTTTCCTTTAATATACGGAGAATAACTGACAATAATTTCCTATCAAACACAAAAGAATCATGTCTATCGATTTAAAACCTACAGATTTATAACCTTTACGATTTAAAACCTACAGTAACAAAACAAAAAATACAGTCGATTTGACAACCTCCTTTGCTCTTTGAACGTCAGCTAAAAATTTATATCAAACAATAATTTTCACACATTAGGCGTTAGAATAACTTGTGGTATTAGGTCAATTACTAACATAACAACAAATCTAATAGACTTTATGGTTCATATTAGCATAACCTTGATTTTCCGTTATCTAAATATTACCTACATTTGAATGGCATGTATACAAGCGAATGTATATCTTATTGCATAACGCACTCTGTAAATACTTCCTTATATTTCTGATGCGAGTTCACTTCAAGTGAACCGTTCGTTAAATATTTTAAAAGCTAAATGATACCACTCGGTTATACGGCTGGCAAATAATGACTGACCCCTTGAACATTGCGTTTTTGAACGAATACCGAGTACTTCAACAATTTAATATCTGTTCTATATTTAATGTGTAAAATGGTATAATTCAAAAATACCTACGTTGATGAAAAGTTTTCATGGCTGACTACATTAAAAAGAAATTTCAATAATAACAACATTCTTTACTACAACGAGTCTATAAAAGTATAAAATGTTGAGCAACTTATTTAAATCTATTATATTTCTATTAAACACAAAAAAAAAACAGTTTTTTTTTTTATAAATTCATTTTATTTTTATCATTGATTGACTATTGGTCACTATATAAATCGAATTAAATTAAAGGTAGTCTACTTTTAATTAATTTAGTTTTTAAATAAACCGAAACATATCATTAACAAATACTATTTATAAAGGCCCCTCTTAGATAACTATGCAAAAATCCTAAAGCTTTAAAAAAATTATAACGCAATACCTCTTAGTTTCTCAAATATCACCATCACATATAAGTAACCAAAAAATCTAGTATCCGGAATGTTAGATCTAGCCGTGTAACGCTAAAACTAGTCACATTAGTAAATCGTGTGACGACGTGTGTGTTTGTTCGATCAATTACATATATGAGGCGCCAGTCGACAAATAAAAGTACATTAACTTTGTATGTAATGTAGTTATTCTTACATACCTTGTTTAAGGTTACACTATATATTTTATAACGTAATAAAATAACCTTAAAAATGCTAACATGTTGAATGTTGATACTAAAATAATATTGAATGGAAAATGAAGTATTAAATTTTATATGACTATTCATAATTTCGGGATATCTTTATGAACCATCTCGAACAATAATATTTTTATAAGGACTTAAGCTTCATTTACTTCTGATAACTCTATTTACGACACATGAATAATGAATATGTATTAGACTAAATATTATAACAAATATATTACTACTAACATATATACT
>NC_052119.1:5729892-5737960 GCF_012273895.1 Zerene cesonia
GGAAGAATGAAAGAAGTTTGAATGATGAGGAGGAAAAGATAAGGTCAGATTGTTTGAGGAGCGTAACGCCAGGGAGTGAGAGGAATTTTATATATTAGATTTATCGAATACTGTATTTTTATCAAAACAGTTACGTATTAATGAAATTCTATTACTTTCTATGAAATATATTGTTCATCTTATACCGAGAAGAGATAAGGTGTTTATGCATGATATTAAAAATGAATAAACTTGCCTTAAATCAAGTAACTTTCAATAAATGTCTCAACATGTTCCGAAAAATGTTTGTGCCGATAATGAAAACATTGAAAAGGACGACTTATTTCTCATAAATACTAACCATTACTGGACTTCTTGTAAGGCAAGAGACAAACGGTAAATTTATAAGGTACAATGCGAGTAACGAATATGAGAAGCAAGCAATTTTTCATGTTGCAAGCCATTTATTTATCGTGCCCTGAATGAATGGTGCTGGCTCAAATATAGGTTATATAATTTTGTAGGACATTGGCATAACAGTTTATTTATATATGGGATTAAAGTTGATTAAGTTCATCATATTTTTAACGAAATATTGTAATGTTACACACCTACACATGCCGTTAAATATATAGGCAAAAATAAATAAGGTCGCATATTATTCAGATTTTTATTTAATAGTATTGATCCCATTTTGTTCAGTTATAATTATGAGTTAAGTTGCAGCAATGAAAAAAAAATTCACAATGCGATTGTAACAATAAATATTTGTTTGTAGTAAACCAATACCCATTTTAATTTCTTATTTTAATTTAACGCTCACAAAGAACATAACGATAGAATTTTATTATAGTGTAACAATTACACCCCTTGCCGAATTCTATTGAATATCCATAATGGTCAGTAAAACATTTACAAGGAGGACATGTGACAGAAAATATTTGTTAGTGCATTACATATATGATCATGTGTGTGTGATCAGGAAAATTCCAACTCTCTCATACTCCAATTTTCTCATACTTTCCCCTTGTCCCGTCAACACTGAATTCCGACACGATCTTGCTTAAAGCTTTTAATTGTCATTAGCATATCTGAAAAGCGTACACAATAACTATATTATATTACATGCTATATCAATTTGTACGACAATCGACGGACGTGTTATAACGTATTGTACTATTTTAATTTTAATTGTATTTTAATGCTCTTCACATGTGTAATAAAACTATTGATTGCTGTATAGGGTGATGTTAATACACGCGAAATGTTTTTAATTCTGGTATTGTTTTAAGGTTTAACAGTTTTCATAGTTTTTAATACAGTTTACTTTAAGAGATATGGTATTCAACGATAGCAGAAAGGTAATCACGGTAAAAAATTATATATAAAATAAGAAAAATATGATTGAAGCTACTGATGTTAAATATAACATTTAAAACCAGTTTGCTGTAAAATACCGGGATTTTTATGTATCTTGAGCTGTGGACATTTATTTTAAATCTTATCGATTTTTTTCATATGTTGCATACAAATGTTGACGATTTCGTAATTATATTAATGAAAAAAAAATACGAAAAAAGTTTACGTCAACATCCATACTGGTAAATAATATCTAATTTTAAATAACCTTTTAATTTATATTACAATTAATAACAAAATATAACAAGATAGCTAATTTTAATATTTGTTTATGCGGTCTGAGTTATTGTTTATAGTTAATTAGCATATTTTATTTAATTTGCGCACAAAAATTAGCATTTTCATATCCTTTTATGCGCAGTCAATAAATAAATCATAGACTTTTATTCATTTTTTATTGAACTTAATTAATACCTAATACCATTTTAATGTTAAAGAACTACTGTTTTTATGATATTATTTTATGAGCATTTTGTATTGATTTAAAAAAAACTCGCAGCTCATTAGTCATGGTAAAATGAAACCTACGTACTATTGAATATTTAATAAATTATTTTTATATATTAACAGTTTCTATATAGATTATGCTTTGTACGAAAAAAATATAGGTTACAAGTTATTACGTGAATACATGTGGTTAGGTTTTTCTTATTTTATCTTATATCTAAACGAATAAAAATAAATTGGTGTCGAGGGCAAATTGTTAGATATGTATTGTACTTATTGTGATGAGAAGTTTCGTTCTCAAACGTCCGCCAGTTGACGGCGCTTCGCTTTCCGGGGCTCCTATATCTGGTATATAGTTAAAAATAAATCGAACCAAATCTAACACACCTCCTAACTTAACCTAAAATTCTGATTTTGGATTTGTACTTATATAGTATACCACCAATATATACACAAAACTTTGAGCATATGTAAACTGACTGACGCCATTTGTAAATGAGCTAATCACACATATTAACGGTATAAATTTATTGAATATATTAATTAAAATAAACGTCTCTATATGAATTACTAAAGTGCAGTTCACGCGCCGTCGTTATCACCTAGATATTAGCAACAAATGCTTCAATTATCGGACCATCGAATTATATCTCGACACACATAACATTGGTTTATAATTATCGATTCGTTTTCCTACATGGCGCCTATGCAATATCAGAGGCTGATAACGATTTCATTTACCGCATATCTATAAGTGCGCCGTAGCATATCGTTTGGGATTTTATTACTATATAGCATGTTGTATTAATAGGGATAACTGCGTGCTAAAGTAACGTTATTGCAATAGTCATAGGTTTAATTCCAAAGAAGTAATATATAAACAATTTGGTTACTTATAGTGCTTGTGTATCAATGGCAAAGGGAATTAATAAAAGTTGTACATACATAAAGCATAGAGATAATATAACACCAATATTTCGTATCATTTAATATATATATAATCTGTACTTGTTTTTTAATGGAGAAATGAATTAGGGCGGCAAAAAATTAGGACGAAAGAAAGAACTCAAAAACCTTCTTCTAAAGAACAAGCGAGTAATGGAATTTCAATCTTATTATCTAACTAGCCTTGTTCAATATATTTAAAGGTTTATTCATTTAATTTGCGCTAGATTATTATGTAAACATTAAATGATAAATTACATAAGGAATCTAACAGTAAACATTTATTACAAGGATATAATAATACGAATGCAACACACACACACACCCGCAACACTTTTTATTACAAAACATTTTTCACACCTCGCGGTAATCTTCGAATGTAAATAAATTGAAATTTAAATCGGCAGCAATGTAAAAAGGTCGATATTACCTAAGGACCTCTAAACGTTATATATAATTCGCAAGAATATAATTACTAGGAAACATAATCAAACTTAGCAGCTATGCATTATTGGAGTGCTTTAACAGCACTATATCAAAATTTTGGACACTTGATATAGTTGTTTATAATCAGTTAAGAACAAACAAAAAAGAGAGCCGTGGGTGTATTTTATTTTTTCTATTATAGAACACAATATTATGTACTAACTTTTTGTCCACGGCTTCGCCCCCGTTGGCAAAGGAAATTTACATGGGAGCATGGGAATGAGATGTATCACTGCGATAAAAATAGCATTTAGCATTCTCTAGTCTCCTATCTTCCCCAAACAATTGTGTACTTCTATATGCGGTAGTCGAGCACGCTTCGGCACGAATTGGGCCAACTCGCACCGGGGAAGTACCACACCCCCACAGAAGACCGGCGTGAAATAGCATTCTGCTGTGTTTCGTTCGGTGAGTGAGGGAGCCGGAGGCCCATATCCTTTTCCTTACCCTTCCCAGTCCTTTCCTTTATTCCTCTCACCAATCCTTTCTTAATCCCTTTCCAATTTAAAGTCGGCAATATTTTTGTAGAGGCGTAAGGTCTGTAATCGACTTTACGCCTCTACAAATGTTCATGGGCGGTGGTAACGCTTACCATCAGGCGTCCCACCAGCTCCATTGCCGACTGTGACATAAAAAAAAAAAAAAAAACAAATATCGTAACATCACTCCCTTGTAACGCAAAAGATAATTAAACAAAGAACCAAACATACGCTTATAATATTAGTAAGTTATAATATTATAAACAAACACAATTGTTCTCTGTATTCCATTATATTATTAAATTACTTATAATCTACTAATAGTCCAAATTCAATATTGCTAAGGATCCGATACAAAGAAAATTATATAACGTTATCTTCACGTCACTAGTGTATTCTAAATCCCACACCAATTGCTAACTCCTGCTATAAGAATGTCAAAAAACACCAATAACACCTCAGTTATTACGAATGATCTAATTAATCTATGAGTAACTTATTTCAAAACGATGAGAGGAAAATCTGTTACGTAACCTTTTTACTAGTATCAAAATGACATTAAAAAAACATTGTGGTGCCGCGACGTCATTATGGATAGCAATCGATGTGTCAATGAACTTTGTGGCCCAATTTAGGGGCCTATAAAATACTTAACGTAATGTTTAGTAGTAAAACTATCATATAGTTTCGACGAATAATCGATAATGATCATCAGGTTTAGTAAAGACAATCCGCAAGATGGGTGGCAGACTTCTTATCCATTTTTTGTAAGATTAAACATTTGTTCAAATATACAACTTATCTTATTTAAATATTTAATAGTTTTCTTAATTTAATGAGAAATGTTTACTGTATTTGTATAAGCCAGGCATAAAAAATTATGATCAATTTTTCCTAATTAACAATAATCTTCTATTGTGCTCTATATATTATAATTTTAGAACAATTATTGAATTTTCGAGAAGTGATAAGCAAAAATAATTTTTACTTTATATTTACACCTGATCAATTTATGCTATCATCGATACATTACCAATTTCACAGTAGACACAACTAATCAGTCCTATTAATATGTGATAATCAGTAATTTTTAGTTCATTAAAAAGAGAAGTGACCTAATGATATTCAGAATTACCTTATCAATGACACAATGGATAAATTTAGACTTTGACAACATTGACTACATGACCACATTGAAAACTTCGAAAAGAAAATTAGCCTTATCAAACCACTCAAACCTTAGTCATACAAATTGCTCATAGCTGTTTGAAAAACTGTTAATCGCATTAGCATCGTTGTTGGGTGATTAAGCTGATCAAGCTTTGCCTTTATGAGGTCGAAAAGATCATTGCCCAAAATGAGTAATGAAGGGAAAACAATTTAACATCATTATTTATACAAAATATTAAAAAATCAAATGGTTTTTCGGCAGTGTTGTATCGGAGAACCTACACGTTCACTTTAATTGATATGTAAATAAATAGCGTATAATGTAAATTTTATTTAATTGCATAATTATCCCATGAAACTAAATAGAAACTTTTTGTAATATAAACTTTGTAACAAAACCCATTATTTTGTTAATTTTATGGTAGCCTAGCTAGCCTTAGAAGCTAGCCTAACTTCTATGCAGGTATCATACTTCTAACAGGACTCAGTTCTAAAGATTTAATCATATAAGCCTGGGCTCCAAAGTAATGAGTTATGTTTGTGACGACTTTATGGCAAACTAGCTGCGCCCCGCGGTTTCACCCACATAAGTCAGTAATCTCGTAGGAATATCGGGATAAAAAGTTGCTTATATGTTGTTCCAGTTGTCCAGCTGTCTAAGTACCAAATTTCATTGCAATCGGTTCAGTAGCTTTTGCGTGAAAGAGCAACAAACACAGACACATCCTTACAAACTTTCGCATTTATAATATTAGTATGATAGGATTTAGAAATGTGAGTGACTAGAGACTTGATGAACCGAATGAGAAGAGTACAAGTAATACGAGTATAAAATACAGATTATACCTATCCCGCTGAAGCAATCAGGCAAAAATAAAGCGCATGAGTCATGTTATGAGTTTATCAATTGAACAGATTTTAAATAATACCTACCTATTAAATAACGTTTGAACTTAAAATAAGGAAAAATAAGAGCACCTTTTGCAATGTGATAATCGTTTGCCAAACTGATTAAAATTTTAAATTATGTATCAATGTCAGTGCTCTAATAAGCGTTACTTATAAGTTCCCTGAGTTGGTCATTAACATTAAATCCTATATATGCTAATAATTAACACGCACTAAAATTAAAACAATATTGCGTGCGCTAAAGGATTCTAAAAAAACTGCATTAGCACCTACCGGTGTTGTTCAAAAGTTCGATGCCTTTCCTAAGGAATGTTTGAGTGCATTTCAATAGCAAACATGTTTGTGATTTTGAACAAAAATAAGAAACCAACCTCAACTTTTAGCAAACAATACATACCTACGTTTTAAATATAGAAAAGAGATAATTATATTGTATTCTTTAATATTAATTCGCTGTACTATTGCTAATTTTTTTACGATAACTCACAGTAGAATCTTTGAAATTCAATTAAAATTCTAAATTGTTCCGCTATCTAAATCTTCATGTAGTAACTTTTTATCTGATACGAAGGACTAATTGCAGAATTAAAACACTTTATTATCACCTCATACATAACGCATTAACAAATTCCCAGTAGCATTGATTACGCATTAGTATGCATCATTTGGAGCCCGTTGCAATAAATAGTATAGGATGAAGTGGACATTCCCTCAGCACAGTTGCATATGAAGTCTTGTAAATCATATTTTATATCAACACATGGCCGTCAAGAGCTAAGGCCAGCCGCTCGTTTAAAATTTGAGATCTGGAATTTTCTCGGACATCTAAATGCATTCGTTGTCAAACCTAAGCCGCCTAATTAATGCGAAAGCACGCCTCTGACGATTGACCACACATAATGTAGTATTTTCGTATACTTTATCCGTGTAGAATTTGTTTTTATAATTGTCGTACAAATATTGCGATAAGTGAAATGAACATTGTGTAATCGCAAATATTATTTTATAAGAATCGTGTCAGCTCCGTCCGAATAGTGTTCAATATAATATTTAAACATAAGCCGGTATGCGGTAGGCACACAATGAAACTGTACTTCGCATTCCCAAATCGTTCAGACGTCTCGTGAGTCAAAGTTTATCAATGTGATACACAAACACCATAAAACGCAGTTAATGAGAGAATTTCCAGCTGTTTGATTAAGAAAGAATGTTTGTGTTGAAACTGCAAACCTGCTAATCTCGGTTGCGTAATAAAACGTGCCATTCGACCGACATAATCAAGGTTCGAGGTATCACAGAAAGAAAATATGGTTATTTGGATGGCTCGGCGTGACCGCACGCCAGAACAATTACTTGGAGGTTTTTAACAAACCACAAGATAGAGGTTAGATACCATGTGACGCCTTTTGCAATATGATTCTACGAGCTAATATTATCGGCCATGAATATGCTATTCGATAAATTATACACTAAAAATATTAACAAACTTTTTCAACATTGCAATTTATGTATGATAAATTCATAGTAAATTATACTATGTAGAAATAGACTCAAGATATCTATTTCTATGAGCATTATACTGGGCAAGGATAGATTTAAGTGGGATTTAAAACTGTTGTGTAAAATTCAGCGTCATAAATATACCCCTGGGCTCAGTAAATATGGAATATATCTAACTTGGAGTACGAAAAAAAAATTGTACGTGAAACGTATGCGCTATTAAGTATTAAATTGCGAAATTTTGCGCATATGCTATTGTAACTGAACGGAAACTATTGTAACAAATAATTACAGGAAAAATTAAAGACTAATCAACCAAGTTACTAATAACAAAAGTGACTTTCAACAGTTTATTTTAACAGTTCTTACGGTTTGTTTTATTGTATTTAAGAACTACAACTAATAAGTAAGCGTCAGAATCCTTGAGAACAGTGAGTTATTTATAACTTTCTTCTAATGATGTAGAACTGCATTGAAAGCTTCCAGGGACTAACGTCAACACCTTGTCACATCCATCGCGAAGTTTAATTTGTGAACCGAGGAACTCTATTACATTGTTAAGGTTATGTAATGTGTAGTTACAAAGACAGTTGGACGCTGTAGGCACGTGTTAACTTATTATCTGTTTAATCCCATTGCTTATAATTGCGATATCCTTTATAGTCCGGTCAATTTAGACATTCGAAGTTACATAAAGTCCCAACAAGCTGAATTTCTGTGAAGTTGTTTAAAAC
>NC_052119.1:5738960-5778857 GCF_012273895.1 Zerene cesonia
GATTACGCATTAGTATGCATCATTTGGAACCCGTTGCAATAAATAGTATAGGATGAAGTGGACATTCCCTCAGCACAGTTGCATATGAAGTCTTGTAAAGCATATTTTATATCAACACATGGCCGTCAAGAGCTAAGGCCAGCCGCTCGTTTAAAATTTGAGATCTGGAATTTTCTCGGACATCTAAATGCATTCGTTGTCAAACCTAAGCCGCCTAATTAATGCGAAAGCACGCCTCTGACGATTGACCACACATAATGTAGTATTTTCGTATACTTTATCCGTGTAGAATTTGTTTTTATAATTGTCGTACAAATATTGCGATAAGTGAAATGAACATTGTGTAATCGCAAATATTATTTTATAAGAATCGTGTCAGCTCCGTCCGAATAGTGTTCAATATAATATTTAAACATAAGCCGGTATGCGGTAGGCACACAATGAAACTGTACTTCGCATTCCCAAATCGTTCAGACGTCTCGTGAGTCAAAGTTTATCAATGTGATACACAAACACCATAAAACGCAGTTAATGAGAGAATTTCCAGCTGTTTGATTAAGAAAGAATGTTTGTGTTGAAACTGCAAACCTGCTAATCTCGGTTGCGTAATAAAACGTGCCATTCGACCGACATAATCAAGGTTCGAGGTATCACAGAAAGAAAATATGGTTATTTGGATGGCTCGGCGTGACCGCACGCCAGAACAATTACTTGGAGGTTTTTAACAAACCACAAGATAGAGGTTAGATACCATGTGACGCCTTTTGCAATATGATTCTACGAGCTAATATTATCGGCCATGAATATGCTATTCGATAAATTATACACTAAAAATATTAACAAACTTTTTCAACATTGCATTTATGTATGATAAATTCATAGTAAATTATACTATGTAGAAATAGACTCAAGATATCTGTTTCTATGAGCATTATACTGGGCAAGGATAGATTTAAGTGGGATTTAAAACTGTTGTGTAAAATTCAGCGTCATAAATATACCCCTGGGCTCAGTAAATATGGAATATATCTAACTTGGAGTACGAAAAAAAAATTTTACGTGAAACATATGCGCTTTTAAGTATTAAATTGCGAAATTTTGCTCATATGCTATTGTAACTGAACGGAAACTATTGTAACAAATAATTACAGGAAAAATTAAAGACTAATCAACCAAGTTACTAATAACAAAAGTGACTTTCAACAGTTTATTTCAACAGTTCTTACGGTTTGTTTTATTGTATTTAAGAACTACAACTAATAAGTAAGCGTCAGAATCCTTGAGAACAGTGAGTTATTTATAACTTTCTTCTAATGATGTAGAACTGCATTGAAAGCTTCCAGGGACTAACGTCAACACCTTGTCACATCCATCGCGAAGTTTAATTTGTGAACCGAGGAACTCTATTACATTGTTAAGGTTATGTGATGTGTAGTTACAAAGACAGTTGGACGCTGTAGGTACGTGTTAACTTATTATTTGTTTAATCCCATTGCTTATAATTGTGGTATCCTTTATACACTTAAAAGATTTAATCTTTAGTAAATATGGTAGAATGATGAAGCTTCGATTGAGTCCCCAAACATGTTAATTGTTTTGAGTCATCAATTTGCGAAAATCATAATAATAAATGGCTATTGAATACAAATAATAATAATTTATCATACATAAATCTCCATGCAAAGAACGCGGCAAAATATCTTAAATTAACAAAGGCTTTTCGTTTGAAAGCCGCTAGGCCTATATTACCCTGGCTATATAAGTGAGCTTTTCACAAAAGGTATCTTTTGGAGTAAAGTTTTTTGTTTTTTTTTTTGTATGTATATGTAATATCTTAAATATTTTTTTCTCTCTTAGCAGAATAATTTACAGCTTGAATGCAAATACAATTTTTGTTAATATTATTAAAAGCAAACCTTCTACATTGCACCTAATTTCGCGACGACGTATATGTGACATGAAATTCTTTCTTGCTAAAATGGAAGGTATTGAACTACAAGCTAGTTTTTGACAATCATATTTGTCTAAAAAGTGTTTGGACACTTTTCTATTATATTTATTAAAGAAATGGTTACAATAATTAACGAATACCATATAAAAATTGTTATATTCAAATAAATTAAATAATGAGCAAAAAAAACAATAACAATACACAAGCCGTGTCAGTAACTGATTCTTATTATAAAACCATTCCGAATCTTCAAGAACTTTATTGTAATTACAACAACGATATTACAAAACAAACAAAACGTGTGAACGGTTGAAACGGGAATCCGAGGCTAAGTACAGGGTCTAATGCTTTTTGTAGATACGTGTTAATTCGAAAGATAATTTCTGAGAGTAGCCATTAATTAGTGACAGCATCTCTGAGAGCAAAGAAGATTATGTGGTGACGCGTCAAGCACTCTTAACCTAATGGCCTACTGGCAAGATTCTGTAGAAATAACATTGTATGACAAATATTAACACTGCGATCGAAATCGAAACATTCAAAAGCTGGCCGATAATTTGCTTCTATGGCACTGTGTAAAGACACGTACTTTAAAAGCAAGTCATTGTAGTACATTTATCAAATGCTTTGGACATTATCAAATTGATACCTTTATAATATAGTAATATAATGTACAGATAACCAAATAATTACAATCGGCTTCTTAACTTTGGACTTAGTGTATAATGTACACACTTATAGATGGTTATTTCGACAATTTATTTACATCACATTACAATTGTAACTGCATTATGGTAGCAAGGTTCATTTCAGAGGCTTCATTTGTCAATTGGATTAATTCTATGACCCCAACCTTATTCACTTTCAGATTTATTATGGACATGATTATATGACAAGAAACAAATAACAGTTTTATTTCGCGGTATAGGACTTTGTGTAAAAATATAATCTTTATATAAATTTAATAATTGTGATTTATCGCTTATCATTAAGGCGATTCCATAGCTGGCTTAAAAAATCTTGGTGTAGCCCCATGATGTTTTTGGCTATGACCTCGTAAAGCAGGAGATATTCCTCTCTTATAGAAATAACATAGAAATGTTTAAAATTCAGGTACAAACACTAGAATGTTTTTAAAGTTTTATACTTTTCGATTTTTTAAACTACTTCGTAAGTGAATCATTTTATATTTAGTAGCAATATCATTATGTGAATATAGATGAGTGACAAATATACCTATGAAGTAATATAATTGATTGCTCAAGAATTATTCATCAATTTAATCTTCGATTTTAAAAGAAGCCTTAGAATTATAAGTGACGCATGGCGCTAGAGATACCGCAATTTTGCGGAAAACTTATATTCAGTTTTGAATTACATGTAATCCGTGCTTTACTCAATTCTGAGTATCAGGCGGATTAATTACAGAGTGAGTAAGTAGATAATAAAACTATTAATAATAATATTTAATATATCCTTTCGTAATGTTATTGTAATGTTAGACCCAAGTTTGTGTTCATTTATTTTCATGTTTGCAAAATTTCAGTTTTTTTTAAAGAAATTTGGTGAAAAGTGAAAAGTCAAAATAAATTTAATAAGTCTTTAATTGTTTTAGTTTGAAATACAAACATAAAATGTTTTTAAATAAATAAGAAAATAAAAACGAACCGTAATGTTTTTAATTCTATTATGGTATATTAATAAAATTTATCTCTTAAGAAATAAAATTTTGTTTTCATTTAAAAAATTTAGTAATTGAACAAAGTATTACACTAAAAGATAATAAATAGTTGCTAGATGCTGATATAGCTATCATATTAATTATACCGATATAATTTATAAATACCATTGTTATTTTTATCGCAGTAATTACTAACGAATTCTCCCATTTCTTCCTAGGCTAAAAAGTAGTTTAGTATGACCTCCTCCTTGGCACAGAGGTTAACGCCTGAGCGTAGAACCGAGGAACCCTGGGTTCAATTCCTGGTAGAGACAAACAAAAAAAATGTTTTGGTCTGGCAAGACACAGATGGCTGATGTATATCATCTGTCCCATAACCCACTACAGGACGCGGGACTTCACTAAGAAGTAATTTATCGTTTATCTCTTTGCCATAAATAAACGTTTCAGACAATGAAAGAATAGATTATAAAGCCGATTCATTAAAATCCAGTCATGTTGTTCTTAAAATTGGGTTAACCTGTACTTATTAATTTTTCCTGGAGTTTTAAAAATGTTTGATTGAATTCTTTAATGCATTTATATAATATGACTCGGAAAGAAATATCCTCAAACTGCGGCTGGTACGCCGCAGTGTTCCTTGGTTGTTTTAAGCGTAGGACACCTTATATATTAGTATATTCATCTACGCTAAGAAATGTTGTTCTTGTATTTAGTACGTACAACGTACGTCATAGTAGACTTGGAGGTAACATGGTTGCTAGGTTGGAAAACTGTATAGGAATATAAATAAGGAAGTATCAGTCAGTTTTGTGTTGGGTGGGGTAAACATCTTTTCCTTGTACGTAACACCGGCACAACTCATCTATACAATTATATGTAATAATTGGGTTAAGCCTACTGAGGAATCTACATAAAAAACGTTTCGCTGAATCTGCCTCGAGGTGGCGTGGAAAAAGAGTTACTCCGCGAAAACGCAATATGGAATGATGTATGATGGGCTGATGGTGATGATACAAACCTATTTTTGTTTTAGTGTTAAGTTTCTATGGACAGTAGTTTTTAGTTATTTTAGATCTTTAACTGTACTGTATGTTGCCTAAAACTAATTAATATTTAAATAGATGAATAACGAAAATCTCGAATAAATATCTATAATTATTTCATTCTAGTTTCATATTACAAATTATGTATTGTATTACGAGGAAAATATTCCCTCGCAAATAAGTACAATACAACCATATACATATCGTTATAGATATCAAAATTTAATCTTTATGGATTATAAAAAAATCGACAGGTTTTAAAAAAGATAAAATTTATAAACATAGTAACAATATAGATATTACATTTGGCAACAGCACAGTAATTTATTTATTTTATCGCAATAAGCCGGATATCCTGAGACATATATTTTCTGCGTAGTAATAATCTATTGATTAATGATAATATATATATAAACGTCATTCAAACATCTAAACAATATAAATCATGCGATGTTGATAACTGGATATAGCTTCTTAATTTGTGCGGTAACACTTTTCTAATTAATTTTTGGATTGATAAATGATTTTATATTTTTAAATTATAGGTATTTTTGTATCTTATGACATATTTATTTCACTCTAAACTATTAATACTAGTGTTAATAACATGGTATCAAATGTATATTGTGCCACCAAATAACATATGTTTAACGACATCGTAATAAATTTTTAACAGAAGTCACATCCGGGTCTCGTTTAAGATGCAAAAAACTAAAATTATGCTTAATAACCTAAGTTTGTTTATCTTAAATTAAAAAGCATTTACACCAATCGATAAATTAATTTTGGAAAGACACAAGGTTAACAAAATACGAAGGTAGAAGTCACAATTTATTACGATAACATAAATTTCCATTCCGGAATCGTGTTTGTCGCCATTAAGAATATATAATCTTAGAAGAAACAAAGACGTTAATAATTAATTATTATCTATCTTTGACATACATGTTGATGCAAATTCCACAGATTCTATAAATATTACCCAATAACCATTTGTCCAAATAATAATTTATCACTCCGATATGTTAATAACAAGATTAGTATATGAGCTGGTTTTGTGGAATTTTCATTTGTTTTGTTTGAATTTTGTATACTTTATTGATGTAAGGAAAAATGTTTTTACAACGGAATTTTGCCGTGTTCCAAGTGATAATTGAATAGCTCAATTAGAACCCGGATATTATTAATTAATAGTTAAACGTTGATGTACAAACGAGCGATCAATTCATATTCAAATGAATGTCTTAAAAATTTGACACGTATGACGTATTGCCAATAAAATCTACATGCGAGGAGACACAAAAAGAAAAACTATGTATATATAAGAAATAACATGCAAATTGGCAAATTTACAATCGATGTATCGAGTTGTTTAGATCAATTATTGTGATTTTATTACATTCTTCTTTTAATTCGCGTGACATGAATGTATTGTGTTTAATTTTAAATTTTAAATTACCCTGCACAGCAACAATGGTAGATTTAAACGAATATTTAAGAGCAGAAAATTGAGACTACTTTTTAAAGATATTAAGCGGTATTATGAACTTAAATTTTAGGGTAGAATTTTATGCAGTGACTTCTTTACTTAATGGAACCTTTATTTTAATAGAATGCAGACTGGAAAGATTTAAAATATTTTCATCTTTAAATTTTTAAATTATAAATGACAAATGCCACCTTTTTAAGCTCATACTTTCATATAAATTCAAAAACAAAATTCCAATAACTCATTCGTATAGTGACGCTCACCTTCACACTTAATAAAAATTACCAATGACGCGTGTAGAAGCATTTAATTATAATATATATAGTTTTGCATATTTTATTATTCCAACAGATTTCGTAGATTTACGTATACGAAAGGAATTCTTGGTAATATGATACACTAGGATTATAACATAATGGAACTCCCATGTTGGTACATGAGTTTCAAATTAGACTAAAACGAACCTTTGGCATTATGCTTCGAGCAACTTTGTAAATACGGTATCCTCATTTTATTTACATTTGTCTTTCATACGAATTTAGACCTTAAGACCTTACCTTTTCTTTTATTTAAATATACACAATAAAGGGGTAGATTTACGGCAAAGCCCTTGCAGTATTGACGTGCTACTTTAAACACATAACTTTATAATGAAACACCTATAAAAATATTTACTCCATATAGTAAATCGTGGAAACGTTCGATTACCATGTGAGACCACGTTCTATTCAATACAATAAGCAATTACCGAAATAGATATTTGGTATTCAGAAGCGGTCCACGCCTGTGTGTTCGTATTAGTATGCCGGTACTAGAGCCGATTTAGTGCCGATATCAAATTGTAGTTGCCGACTTACTCTGAATAATAAGTATTCATGGTTCCATGAAGTCTCTATTAAACTGACTGTATGATAATGCGCTAAATATCACTCAACGTTCAATGTAGTTACGAAAGTAACAAATTTAATAAACTAGAACTAATATAGGAGAAACTATAGATAAATTGAAATTATATCCTGAAAATAGTAAAAAGTTTCCACTTAGTATAATATTTTCCTGGTTCTTTAAAACAAGACTTCTAATCAAAAGCTACCAATTAAAACTATTCCTTCTATCAAGAACTAGTCAGGCGAGGCCAGGGTAAATAAAACGTTTTGAATATTTAGCATATCGTGTACTTAAGAACGATTAAGTTACGTTGACACGGTATAGCGTACCGTGATTGGCGCCACCGGCTTGCTTTGATAATTCGCGGCCATCTTTGAGTTAGTCACACTGGATTGAAGGGAAAGAAAGATGCGTTTTTTACTGAATAATAGGATACTAAGGAAACTGGGACTGCAAGGGAAGGAAAGGATACGTCATATACGTATTACGTATCTCCCACGACACAGAGAATCCTAGTGTGGGAGCAAGGGTTCTTAATTTATATGTCGCAATATTTTTAGGTAAATAAATGATTGTTTATTGTTTATACGGTGTTTGTTAACCTCTCGATTTGAAAATATCTCTCGGCTAGAATTAAAAAAAATACTTACTTAAAAATACTTTTTAAAGCATTTTTCCGGGAAAATACTCGTTTCAAAAAAAAACCAGGTAATTGTTCTTAAAATTATCAACTTTGTATTAGTTATTGTGGTCTGACTAAAAGGATAAAACCACAATAACTACTAACTACATACATCAAATATTGTTTTGCATATCGCTCACAGCTCTTGCGCAGTCGACGTCTCGTAAATTAATGATCAAATGGAATCCACTTCTGAACTTCCGACGTCACGTAAAAAGCCCCAGTAAATGTCAGCTGATTATCAACTTCATAACACTGCACGAAAATTACAAGCACGGAATCGTAAAAATTATATAAAAGGTATGGCCAGACTTGAGAATGATATTCTTGGTTCACTTCAACGATATTTTTAAGTAATTGCATTGTTCTTATGGAAGAAGAAAGTTTTTGATATCGGAATGTGAAACAATACATATATGTATATGTTCACAATATATGTATGCATTTTATTCAGTAGTTCTGGATACTGGACGTTTGTTTTCAAGCTTCTTCATTAACCACCATACTTGATCTGAAAAGCGCAGTCTCAGATGCAGACGTATCATAACAGTCGACATCCAAAGATGCAGAATATCGTGGTGAAATTATTTTCGCTCTATAATTCAATTACCAATCCATGACGAGTCCGCAAACGAGCTCGACTCCATCAATCACACTTTAACTGTATCGAGTTTTTCATCCCCGCTTGCGCGATCTCTTAAAGCGGCCGCTTCAGAGACGCATAATTTGTCAAACTTTTTATCTCATTAATTGATTGACGTGGCCAATAACTCTGTGTTGTTGAACGGATGAGAAAAATTGTTAACACGCGTACTGATGCTGCGCTGACGGTGGATACTTAACTGAGACGCAATGTATACGAATAGAAGAGTCTCCAACTTCAAAGTTTGAAGAAACCATTACTTATATTTAAATATACTTATTGGATAAATAAACAAATAAGAAAATGCTACTGTATTTGCATCAATAAAACTAGACATAATAAATTCAAATGTTACCCTCTTTTTAAATTTGCATTGATCCGTCTTCTAAAAATCGTAAATAATTGTATATAAGGGTTGGAAAATACGTGCCAGGGATTAGTATATTTTCTTATCCCTGGCAGATATTTTCCAAAATGAATATAATAGTTATTGAATACTATCTGATACAATATCATGTTTGGTAAATAAATAAGTAGGACGGGACAAAGTCTAATACTTAATATAACTTCCATACAGCTACTAGGTACATAATAAATGTCATTAACACACGAGTCTCGAGTGTCAGTCTGTCCGTGAGGTATTAAACAAATACAGTACAAGTTGCCAAGTGACATTTTGTTGCGTCTCCCCCTCCCACGTACTGCCCGAATACATAAATAAATATTGATTTTTATTATAAAATACTTTAAAAACAATCGAGTCATAGTTAAGCCATAACCGCACCAAGACAAAAGTACAACAATAACCTCAAACCATAAAGCGGCAGCAAAACAATATTTTTTATGAATTCCAACTAAAACCGTTTTATATGAGACCACTCGTGATAATACTCATGAATAAACTTATAGAACTAGAACATTTTACAGCAGCGATTTAACACGTGATAAAAGTTTGTAAGTACAGCGGCCATAGCATTTCGCGAACGATAAAAACTGATTCGAATGAAGATTTAATGCCACATCTGAGCGGCGCCGAACCACCGTCTGCAAATTTACGACTTTAGAGTTATAATGGTGATCACGCCCCCAATACACCCAAATAATACTGTTTAACTCCGACAAAGCATTTATGGTACATATATAAATCATATGGCGAAGCGAAAACTCGCGAAATCACAAATGACAATGGAAAAAGTTCTTAGGGTTTCTTCTGAATAAGAAGTAAGAACACTCGGAATTAAGTTATAAAACCATGTTGCATTTGCGGAACGCACAGTACCGTTAACTTTTAACAAGAATTAAAGGAAATGTACGTAATAACAGTGCTAATATTTTTCATTTAACATAAGCCTATAGAAATGCGTATATCGGTATTTTTCACAGACAAGTTTCATTGTAGTTAGGTATGTGTGCCACGCGCTATGGAAACTTGAAATTTGTCACGTAAATAAACATCAGAGAAAATGAAGACGATTATCATCTTTACTGCACTACCGTTGCTATTTAAACCTCACTTAATATTACCGTGTTTTGTCATAAATATAACTGTTTAGTTTTTGTAAGGATTAAAATCACTATGACGCTTTGCATAACCAAAAAAACGACCTCTGTATAAAATAATCGCGAAAATTCGGATTAAATAAAATCAATACAATTTAAAATGAAAAATAAATAGAAGGATCCAACAAATTTAACGTAATTTTATTTTATATACCCAAATAAGTCTTTAAAACCTGATCCTCTGTTAAGCAATTAGTTATTTTTATAACCCATAGTTTTATTAATCGTTTTTCCATTGAAAATAAAATATTAAGTGGCGCCAATGAAAAATACCACGTCGACTTTTTATTCATTTAAATCGAATGAATATTAATTTCGTATCATTTTATAAATCCGCGATTAGTTACGGCACGGGCAATTAATTTTCAATTCACAGATAATGTAAGTATTATTTGAGTGTTTAATTGGAATGCAACATTGTACGATAGTATCTTACAAGTGGCAACACGGAAACAATCTATCAAGCATCCGTGCATCTCAGTTGAGAGTTACGTAACAATAATATTGGCATAGAGGCTCTGTTAAAATAAAATAAACAATGCTAATGAGCGATGTCTGTCAAATCGTGACTGCCGTTCGATGGGAGCTGGGTAGGGCTGAACCACACTATATCTTAGCAATATAATATTGGTTTTTTAGTACATAAGAATGAAAACATTAAAAATTTAATCCAGTTACATAATTTTTAGATACAATCTTTCGTGACTGTGAAATTTCAATATTTGTTTTTGTTTTTAATAACAATGATTATCACTAATTACACAAAGCTTATCTGAAGCGATTGTTATGTTACACACCATTTTTATTATTTTCTTATACTCAAAATACGAATGAGTTATATAAGAGCATGTTTCTAAAATAAGGGACAGTCACATAAAAGCATGTCCTTCTTAAATAATACATATATAATATTAATCGAACACCAAATCACTAGACTGTTTAGTATACAACTATAATCTGGACATACCCTAAACTTATAAAACTTCTCAGGATCATAAGTATTTGTTTGACGTACAATCATTACAACAAATTGTTTTTGATATTGATTGCTCACTTCCTCATCATTTGTATTACATTGATTTTTTCCATTACATCTTATCGATCGATGTTTTGTGTCGGAGTATTTGATGGTAATTATCAATGGTTTTGAACAATTACGTAGCGATTTTGAAATTATGATAACATGGTATATCTTTATATTCGTAAGAGAGAGTTTACACGACAAATGGATAAATAATTCGCACATGCGATTAAAAATGAAAAAAAAACTTCAAAATATCAATGTAAATGAGTATCATTTCACAATTGCTTCCCAATATGACACTTGATAATGTATGAGGCTATGAGAACTAATTTTCATCCATATATAAAACAGGGAAAGCAATATATTATTTTCTATTCTTATCTTTCTTTTTATCATTATTACCGTATCACACCAACATCAACTCAATACTTAGATCAATAAATACACACAGCTTAACACATTAACTATTAAACAAAACTACCATACAATAATCCTTAAATATCATGTTTTAATTATCAGATACAAGAGCAAAGTAAACTCGTAAAACTGTATTGAGTAAATAAAAAATTCTTTCCAGTACTTAATTTTTATACTCGTCATTATGTACATTTTATTGTATCTTGAAGTGAAATAAATTCGATACTTTATGATAATTGCAATTGACAGTCGGGATAATTGTTCAAATCGATTATGGCTTGTTTAATACCATTTTAAAAAATAATCATTGGGTTGCGTTTATGTGCTCAAAATTAAATAAGATATAAAGCGAGTTATTTTTCTTCGCTCAAGTGACATTCACTAGAAAAATATGCTGATTTTTATATTATTGAACAAAGACAAATGATATCGCACCTATTTATCCAAAACAGACAAAATAAACGGCATCAAAGTAACATAATATCATGTGCATACGTAAATAATGTGTTTCGGTGAGGTTACAGCAATCTTTACTCGATTATTAACATTTTTAAACCCGAGTCGATATCACAACATTAATTAAAACACGATAATCACGTGTATTCTTATCTCATACAAGCCCAATAACTGAATGCAGTAGTCGCAGCAAGTTTAATAAAAAATTCAGATCGCTAATTGGCTACTTGTGTTATAGCCTGTGATATGATAACAGTTGGTCTTTTATCTCAAAACTACCTGCGATTAGTATATCATACACTATTAATATGTATTAAAATACAAATTTTATTGGTCGTGATATCTTTTATGATATCGCAAGGGTCTCGTAAGCAAACAGGTATGGTACGTTTTGAAATAAAATATCTGTCCACACAATTCTAATTTGCCTTTTATTTTTGGAATAGATGAATATAATGACGTTCGTAATAACTATACGTTTTTATTTTGTGTACGCAAAACTATCATTTAAGTAGTTTTTTTTGCAAATCATTGTCATATAAAAGAACGTGTACAGTTCCGTCCCACAGGAATGTATTATCATGTAAAATGTCTTAAGTAAAAACTAAAAAACAAAACAAACTACAAATACTATACAAATTTGACTAGGAACATGTCGCGTTCAATAGCGACGAAAGATCCTAGTCAAATTGAAATATTTTCTTTCTGAAGAATTATGAAAAAGGCTAATTTAGATTACGGTTTATGCGTATAATTCCGGGCAGAGTGCTTGTCATACAAGCACGAAGCTCAAGTACCACGGTACCAGTCCACTCATGTTGCAACTACCAGCGTCTTCGACGAAGCTATTTTCCCATACAAAACTTTCTCGTTCAATGTTTGACGTGTCGTATTAAGTACCAACCTACGCACTCTGATCGACTTCTGATGGATTTTGATTGAGCGAGGTGTTGATATATCCATTATAATGGACTCTTTGACACTGTCCTTTACATGCGCCGTGAGAAAGTTGAGATTCCTGTCATAGCATGGGGACAACACATTCTCGTATCAGTTTCATGATTAATTCTATAGATTAAGAGAGATTCGTAGTGAAACTAGACGTTTTTTAATCCAAAGAATATTGAAAGAATCAGTAGTATTTTAAATACGATGTACGATGATGACTTTTAAATAGACTTTTTCTTATAGAAACGATATCAAATACGAAATGTACTTTAAAGAAGAGAAATAATCTTTCATTATATTATATTAGGCAGTCTTCCTAATATTGGAATCGAGCACTTTTTTCCAGGAATCGGGCAAAGTCACAGCGTGGAAGGTAAAACACCCCCACAGAAGATCGGCTTGAAATAGTAGCAGGCAAATACAACTGTTTTGTGTGATTCGTGGTGGAGCTGGAGGAAGTTCCTCGTTCTTTCCAGTTGTATCCTCATTCTCATTTTTACCACAGCATTTTAACATGCTGATATTAGCTTCACATTGTATACGTGTGTTTGTATGGATCGGACTAACTTAGACTTGATTATGAATCACTGGATATGGACAGATTTAATTTAAAATTTGTACACTTATCAAAGATCGGTGATAACACAATATTTATCCTGATTAGAATCGCCAGGATGAAATAATTTTCTGTGTATAAGAGCAAGTGAGACAATTAAACTGTTACAAACGTTAAAGCATGTTTTTTTTTTTAGATTTTAAGACCATGTTAATTTTATTGATTTCCGATGCATTGTCCCATTTAACACTGATAATCGTCCCCATATACACTTGCGAAATATATCTAATATAATAAGTCTATAAAAATATATTCCAAAACTCTTCCTTGGATTTAAAATTCAATATTCGTACATTAACTTATCTCACTGGACCAACGAAGTGGTAACCGTGATATAAGATAAATTGTATGATGTCAAACACAGAAACATCGATACAGATTCGATTACAAGAGTCCCAATACCACTATAGATATTTAATCGATTTGATTTCTGATAAAAATCTAGTTTAGATTATGTTACGAGATTAGCAGATTTCTTGAATACCTTACGGGTCAAGGACTCGGTATTCTATTGAATAAAATGTGAAAAAGACATAATATTGCGCAATATTACATACTTTTACATGACGATAAAGAGCTTATATTTATTAATTTTAAAGCTCCTTAATAAGTCATTAATTTTTTTTTCGATCTATGAATAATTAATAACCTTATTTGATTAATAGGAAAGAAGCATTTAAAAAAATATTCAAAACAATATTTTGAAGTTTAACAAAATTCCAAGTAACATTCCGAACTTCCAATTAATTAATCCAGATTAATTTATAAAAATATGACTCAGTTATCTTTTGATTATATTGTAAATCATTTATCCATAAAACAGTAGATATGTATTTATTAATCTAAAAGGTATAAAATTCTCGTGTCACAGTTTTCGTTGCCATACTCCTCCGAAACGGCTTGACCGATTCCTCTGAAATTTGGTAAGCATATTGGGTAGGTCTGAGAATCGGCCAACATCTATTTTTTATCCCGATATTCCTACGGGATACGGACTTACGCGGGTGAAACCGCGGGGCGCAGCTAGTATTAATCTAAAAGGTATTTATACCGTCAGAAGCTATTAATAGTATTTTTCTGTGCATCATAAATACATTTTATTTGACTTCAGAACTGGCGCTTCGTGTTTTATCAAACATGTGAGCGCAACATTAAGCTATCATAAACAACAATTGCTCACACCTTTCTAACAAGGCACTATTCTAGTTAATTTCCTAAACAGTGTTGGGATAATAGGATCCTATTACACGCCTGCTAATTCAGATTAATATTAATTTCACGCGCCGTACATCAACAGATGTAAGCTGGAACGAGCATAATTCCGGCATTTCTAAACAAATCCACTGCAGCTTCATTAAAATTTGGGCATAATACAATTTCCGAACACCTAAGCCAAATTTATTATTGATTACAGTATGAGATTCGCCATAAATCTCAGCTAAGTTGTCTAACGCCTTGCAACTAATAATTCTAATATGTTATCGGCATAACACGTTTATATTTTAATACTTATGACGTAATTAATAATTAAATTACAGGCGTATGTACTAAACACTATAGTTAAAAGATCATCCATCAATTTAATAGGTATTATTTTGGATTAAGAAAGTGAGGTGCTTGTTCGATAAAATCAAGTAATATTAATTGGAAATAAATTGGGTTAATTGGTAGGCGCAAATGTGATTTATAATTTACTCTGCTTTATGGTCTATATTAACGGCATTTGGGATCTATTAATACTAATTTGCATAGTTAAGATTAATATAGTTTTTATTAAACCATCTCCATAATTAATAGTGTAATTAATTTTCTTTGGGTATGAGCAAACATACAGAGATATTACATTAAAAACTTCTTATAAACATACTTGTTTTGAAGCTGCTTTTGTCTAAAATAAAAAGAATATTAAGCAGCGATACTTCGCATAAAAAATATGTATGTTTATATTAAGTACGTATGAATTCTCATATATATTTTTAGAATGGAACCCGTTACCAAAGAGTAAAACAGGAATCTATTACTAAAACTTCTTTGTCTGTCTGTCTATCTGTCCATCGGTCAACAAGCTGCATCTCATGAACAATGATACTTTAACAACTGAACTTTTCCGAGATGATGTTCTGTTTCCGCTAAAATAACAAATTATAAAAAATCGACGTTAAGCAATGGTCTTTGCAGCTCAGCTTATTTGTTCGGAGCAGATCTTTTTAACCAACTAATATGATCGAATAAATCACAATTCCAGGATTAAATCCACATCTTGCAAAAATACTTCGTTGTACCCAAAGGAACGCACCGTAATTTTCTATGCAAGCGTTAGTAAACATTTTGCTATTAAATCTGTTATTCAAATTGTGTACTGCCAGCCAGCCATGTCAAATAAATTTTAATTAAACCGAACATTCTCGAACCCAATGACCGCTACTACAATAATTGACAACTTCTTGATGAATCACTTCAGCTACCTTGTTATAATATAACTAGGGCCATCTGTCTTGTGTGGCATATAGCATAGAAAGCGTTGATATAAAACAGGTGATATATTGGTGAAGATTTTTTGGTAACGTAGATTTATGTTGTTTCAATTTTGCTGGAAAAGTTACGCAATAAGGGCAGATTCGAGGTTATTGTGTGACTAAAGTGTTACCCAACTCATTAAATTTTAAGCTTTTTTTTAGTTAAGAATCTTTCTATGCTAACGCTAATTATATTAACGGCATTGACTTAGCTCTATAATAAAAGGAATCGATTAATGTGTTGCTAAGCGTAAAACTCCAGAACAGCTCGACAAATTCAGCTTACTTTACGTTTCCTTTTAGGCACAAAGAAGGTCCTTATGGGGTGAATCCGGGGAGAACCTATTGTAAAACAATTATTTTTCAACAACGCCTAAATCGCTCACAAATCGTCAGAACTAGACTAAATTTAAGTGGGACTACATGGAAGGCATCAACTTTCATATAAAATAGAGTCATAATAATAGGTTTACCTGGTAAAAAGTAATGAGGTAACAAAAATAAAGAAAAATTCAGTCGAATTGATAACTTCCTCTTTTTTTTGAAGTTGGTTAATAAAACAATTCATAACTTAAATTTTACATCAATAACAGATCACTCCACGATCAATATTATTAAACTGAGCGCATTAAGCCTTAATAAGTCTACTCAACCTCAATAAATAATTTGTCGTATTACATCAAAGTCCTTTCCGAGGTATTTAATATTAATCTCAGCGGCCCACGTCACATCAGCGATAAGCTTACATTGAGATTATTTCACTTAAAAGAACAAAACAATAGATACCGTTAAAACGATTCCAATACTTTATGTTCTCTATATTCATTAAACCTTAGCTTCCAGTTCAATTGTATTTGCAATACTCTTATCATACGTATGGGACGTATGAGAACTGTTAAACAATTGTTAACACATCCAATATACAACCTACACTATCAGGAATTCTTGAAGGTTGTTAACATTGATCCGAACACACCGTTACTTATAAAAATTATCAAGACGCAGGATGCACCTGCGTAAAGCATTAAAAAAGGTATGAGATTTCGTAATTAAATTAGCGTCCCCGAAATTAAAAATTAAAAACACAAGGCGTCCTACCGCACGCAGTTGGGCGCCGCCGTCACGACACATACCATTGCATTTTATACCCATCAAATCGCTCGATAATTGAAATGAGTTCCTTGTAAAAAGCAGAAAAACGATTATCCCCATACCTTTTAAGACGTCCGAGATACACAAATGGATTCTGTATTAGAATTTATGTCACTTAGTAGATGATATAAAAACGCGCCGACGGGTTTACACGCTATAAAAATATGGGAACGACATGCCTTCCCGGTTGTCAATCGCTCGGTTTAATAATCGTAAAATGTTTTTGGTCTACACGAGCTTTGTATCGAAATCCCCAATGTATAGGCGTGTGCCCGATGCGTTTTATTTGAGGCTCAATTACTTCTTCTGGGATTGAATATTAATTTAAACATTTTAAACTTTCTTTTAAATATCTTCCTATCACGTGATCGAAATGGTTTTTGAATTCCGGAATTCTATTTCGAGTTAACACCGAGGTCTATAAAGGCTTAGCTACGAAGCGAAAGGTTGGCATTATTTGCATACGACGGTTTGAATGGTTCTGTATGTATACCGGTATAGGGAATAACTTTATTAGATAGTGCGCGTACCACTATATGAAGATGTACCCATGGAAATATAGTCCCTGTATGCTTCGTTGGTGTGTGTTTAGATATTACATGTATACATGATTCGATATCGATATTCAATAAAATAAATATGTATTTCTTCTTCCTTGTCGTATCACTCTTGACATAGTGGTCGTGGTCATCATGAGGTATCAGGGGCAGATGCAACCCGCTTCACAATGTTCCGCCATCTTTCCCTGTTTCCCGTCATCCGGCTGCATTCGTTAATATGTATTTAACGCTTAGCTAATATTTTCAAAATAAACAAATCTTCCAATATATTGTTGCGTAGCAATGTTGTGGACAAATGATTTATTCCACCACGATTATGCAGATATTTCGATGGATTCTCACTAGAGAGTGTTTCTAATACCGAAATTTAGCTTCCCAATACAATTTTATGATCTGTCAAGCCATTATGCATATCATTAAAGTTAAAGACGATAAAAATTGATTTTAACGATTTTGAATATTAATAAGCCGTGTCTAATTATTGTAGAAGTCGTATTAAGAAATCGGGTTTTCTACCAAGTATGTAGTAACTTCACTTGAGTGATAAACGATGTTTTTAATTAATGTGTTATGAGAGTCAATACTCTATTGGAAATTTGTGTAACTAATGTAATATTCAGATATAACTCGTAACAATAGTTGTGAAACAATAATTCAGCGATGTCGTAATAGTTGTTAAAACAATTTTCCAAATGTTTCAAACGTAACACCAAACGTGTTGTGTTAATCGCTAGGTAATTTATATACCAAATTCTTAACGCCCTACACGATTAAAATACATGGTCTTTTTAATATTCATAATGTGCTCGTTTCGGTGTAAAAAACGGATGTATGGCACTCAATCCATCACTGGTTTTTATTGGTTCGACAGGCTACTATTGTATGAGAGTTTAACAATAAAATATAAACATTAAGAAAAAATAATATAAAAGATTCAATACGTTAAGATCACTCGACGCGCGTTTTTGAATTCAAATTAAGACCATATTGCTTTTTTATTTGCGGTCGGGGATAATTAAAAATTAATAAGATATTTTATGTATTTTGTAAAGAGTGATATACGATGTGTACTATTTCTTAATAAATATACTAATAGCAACTTGTATATCTACATTTAAAACATTAAAAATAATTGAAGAGCGCTTTGATATTGCTCTTAATATTTTAATATGCGTTTTAATATATAACGCGTTGTAATAACTTGTAACTACTGGTTAAGGTGGTTTAACCATAATTTATAGCATGATCTACGTTTCTTTTTACGCTTTTTACGTAATTACAATTTTTAACGCTGAATATATATTTAAATGAATAACCGAGACAGCTCATTTATCGTGTGTAAGAAGACATCATCGGTTAATGATAAAAGTCCTGCTTTGAAGTTTTTAATATGTATTCATTAAAACGCTTGTCCCTATACAAAAAGTGTAACAGAGTATCTAAGTTACAAGCAGAAGAATACACGGACAAAATATTCTGTACTTTGAACTGAAATAATTAGAATTGTAGTAAGGAAATAGCCAAGAGTACAAAATATATATAAAAAAGGTATCTATCTTTAAAATGTACATATTTCCTTAAAAAATTAACTTCTTAATGTTTTCCGTAAGTCAATATAGCACATGATTTATTAGTACCTAAAATAATTCAATTATTTTGTCATTATAACATCGCCCTTCACCCTTTCAACTTTTCATTAATAGCTTTTTACCAAAACTGGAGTAAAAAATCACACCACCTGATTAATTTCCACAAGCAATTAACCAGCTCGTTTGCCTATTTATATAAACAATATTCTAACTGAAATGTTAATAGGCATGCCTTGTTATTAAAGTCAGATATGGGCGGACGTTCAATATTCATACCGCCGGTCACTTGCGCCGTAGACCGTGTATAAACCCACAATTACGCTTATTGGAGGATCAGATCAAAAGCTCCGACAGCAACCTATTATGACGTACACCAAATCAATGTATAGCATTTAATTTTACACGGTTACTTTGAGATGACAGCGCTAAGGCGCGTTAAAGTAGCCGCTTTAAGCGTAGCATTCTCGATATAGCATAGGGAGCGTGATTGGCAATTAACTCTGCGATTGGTAGAATAATTTTAATAGTTCCACAGAAAATTGCCGCTTAAAATCCAGTATGGAGTCTTAACATCATCAAAAAGTCATTAATATAGTACACATAAACAACACTTTTTATAGCGTATTGTAAAACAATTGAACAGAGTTGTGTAATAGTTATTTTTAATCATTTACATAATATTATGAACGTGTACAAAATTATTTATAATCAGACGCTGTCCACACTTCTGTCAGATACCCACAGCACTGATATCAATAAACCATTAAACATGCATTCATATCATTTCTTATAATAGTGATAAGATCGCGTCCTTTGGTTCAAAACTTCCCTCTCCACATAAGAGGGACCACCTGAACATTAAACGCGTCGTGTGCAGCCGTCAGCTGTGCTAATTAATTTATTGTCACGTTCCATTCTTTGTGACGTATTCCTAATCTTTAAATACCAACATAAAACCTGCTTCGAAACAAGACGGCGAAATTAGAAAAAAATTATCCTCGAATCGGAAAGGGTTAAGCTACCGATGTTATTGTGTTTTCAATATCGACATAATTTACGATGACAACAATCAATTTATCATACCAACAAAACTAGGGAACTAAAATTAATAAAAGTAAGTCATGTATCATAAAAAATTACTATCGTTTAAAAATTCCCGCAGTCCTTACGTTCCAAATAAAGACGCCCACGCTCTGACGAAGTAAAAGTCGCTTTCCAAACGCAATTGTATACCGTGACAAGTCAACAAAGACTCTGCATGCATACGCTTAGCTAACAGGTATGAGCATTAGCTAAGAAAAATCATAGAGAAAGTAGTATAATAGAGCAGAGTGCATTTGACTTCTACGCTTATGTAAATAAAAGAGGATACATGCTGGGACCTCGCGAATATTAAATGTAATCTCTATAGTACGTAGCGTTATATAAACGCACATACATACGCATTATGTATTATATTTAACAAGCAAAACTTAACAGTAAATAAACTATGCATGAAAAAAATTATTCATAAAAATCACATTCATTATTCACCTATGAAATTGAAATAGTTATGTATACACAAAAACAAGCAATGAAAGTTGTCAACTTTCTTTAGTGTGAAGATAGCTTTACTAATTCTTACTTACGTAATCGTAAAGCATACTGTTATAAAACAGTAGGTGGCGATCTGACTATCATTTGATAAGTGTCAAGGCGTCGTGGGAACATATTTGAGAACATTATTCGATACTAATTTTTGGAATTGCTTCAGTATTTTATTGTCTTATAATTAATCGGGAACGCATTATACTTATTACCATTTTAATTCAAATTATATTTAGGCTTACGTAAACATTTGTTTCTACGTGATTACACATCTTTGACAGGATGCTAAAACTTTCATTGTAGACAAATCTTGACATAAACTAATTAGCTTAACTACACATGTTTCATAATATTTAAGTACATATTTATGCACACTCTCTGAAATGTAAACGGCTTATTTTCAATGTTTTTGTTGTTTCTGCTTGTACGATATTTATCCTTTTATTTCCTTGTAAGAGAGGTTTATGGGATATTAAGCGACACGGTTTCGAATCCTGAATTTGGACCTCCTGCTTACTCTTTTTCTTTACTTACTGTATAACAATTTGAACTGATATTATGAATTCAAACAAGAGCAAAAGGCTGAAGTCGCGTTGCAACAATAGATTGCATAATAGAGATTTTACTCCATTGAAATAATTAAATATTATTAATAGTAAAAAATTGCTTTAATTATAGAATCAGCTTTAATGTCTTACTTGCTTTGAATATGAATTAAATAATTATATCAATAATTATAAAGCAAGAAATTATTCAATCCTGGCGATCTTAAATAAGATAATAAGATATACCCATGAAATTATGAAATTGTCACTGATCCACAAAGCGTTCAAAATTTAAATTCAATCTTTACTTTTATAGTAAGTCAAAATCGAGTTATAAGTAGTCCTTTACGTAAAAACAACTACTACTAACCTAACCTAACTAAGACCCCAACAATCGTCATAGATGTTTTAGTCGTAATAACTTATATCTCTTGTAATCTATTATATAATCTGTATAATCATCAATACGGAACCGACCAAATCATTACTAAACGCCCTCCATGCAACAAGATACTTCCAATTCATCTCACACAATCTGTGAAAATTAATCCAGCTATTAGTATTGAAGAGTCATACCGTTCGAGGCACAATCGCCTCTCGTTAAGGCTAAGAGCTTAACGGAATTTTGAGTGTCCGAGCATTATTTGCACAATTATGTTTGATTCGATAATTTAACACAGTCCACACCTCGCTGCTTCAATATTGACCGAATTGTCTGGTCGCTGATGTTGCTACATGTCATGCAGATATGTTAATAGATGAGATTTTCACAAACATTTGTTTTGTATGTGCTAAATTTATTAATAATACTGCAAAAGTGCTGTGACCTATTCCTTTGGACTGTACGACGAATCAAATAATATATTAAATAGTTAATTTTCAAATAAATAACGAGACTAATTTAAGATTTTCTTTATCAAACAAATATTTGAAATAATAAATATATAGTCTATAACTACATTCTATATAATTATATATAAGAGTCTATACTCTATAACTATATGAATTATTCATACATTCACAATCCAACATTTTATGCGACACATGATTCAAAATAATTTAAAAAAATGCAGCTTCCTCTTAACAACCTCTTCAATTCATTAGTTCTACATTCGACGAGCACGTGGTAATAACTGACGTATGAATTACATTGTTTAATGTCAATGCCTTACATCCGCGCTCAATCTATTAATCATCCACTACAAATACCTGACCACACACTATCATATCTATAAATTAATTAAGAAAACTATTATATTTTAAATCGTGTATTTAAACATTCTTAAAGTTCAGTGTTTATAATCTCTAATTAACAAGACGTAACGATTCTAATTATGAAATATTTAATGGTATTTGAATTAAATTGTGGCACTTAAATATAAAAATTATTTGGTAGTAATGTTGGTACAATCAGTTACCATAATAAGGCGTATTACATCAGATAGCTTTATATTTCGGCAATTCATTACCAACAAAAACATTCCGCTCATGATTAATACGCATTTAATAACGCCCACATTGTTCTGTACTTAGAAAAAAAATGTCTACCTTTCAATATTTCAATACGTCTAGACATGTGTGGTAATCTCAGTAGTAATATGAAACCTGGTACATTTAAACAATGAGATGCTGCCCACATACATTTTCGCGTCTTGCCGCTCGCTTATGCAAATAAAAAGAGCGATCTTTAACCGCGGGTGTCTTTCAATGGCCTTTTTTATCCGGTGCTGATGGATGTACCGAATTGAACTGTGATTTACACTTAATAATGTTTCGGGGTGGCGAAACTCAACCTCCAATTGTGTGTTGATTTACGCCTGATTACTTTTAGTAATGTTTATTCTTATATATAGCATTTTATTTATGGTAATAGAAGAAAAAAATCATATTCGCACAAAAAAAAATGTTATATTGCTGTAAATTATGTTTAATTTTATTCCTTGTATGTTTAAAAAACAATTAACATAAATATTTAATTATTATTTTTAACATTAAGTGTAGAATATTATAATTCCGAATGAAATTTGAACATGTTAACCTATATTAAAATATTTTGACTGGTAGAATGAATACATGTATAATCTTTATGATTTTAACTTATATCAGCATAAAATATTGATATAATTAACATTTTTCCTATTTTGGCTCATAATAATCATCTGGGTGGGCAGAAGCGATTTTTCATATCATATTACATGTCCAAAAGTACAATCTTAATTTACGATAGCTCATTCTGTTAAGCTTTTGTCTGTTGCTCTATGAATAATAAATGTTTATTGTTATTATTGGGGCTATAAATCATTTTAATTTTATCTTTTTAAACTGGAACAAGTCTTTCTAGGTTACAAAATATATGTATGTATATGCCTTTCAATTCTCATAAATGTGCAAACTTCCTATAAAATTTCAGTTTATTCCAAAATAAATATCAGTTGACAATCAGATTCGCCTTAAAACTAAACAAGCACAAGTTAACCTTAAAAACGTTACGTCGCCTGAACCCTTCAAATCGTTGAAATACCACCCAGAACTGTAAAGCAGGATAATGAAACGTCTCGAATCGGAAACTAACCATGAAGACGGTTTATACTTTATGTCCTCATTGAGCCTGAGGTCGCCTAAAGCCTCCGGTCCCACAATGTCATTGCTGAGGACTTGACACTTCATAAACTCGAAAGCAACTGTACCTTCGTACTAGTAATTCAACTACATGCATTCAAATAGAAATTACTTTGTAATAAACCTATTTGTCGGTATGGTATTGGCGGTATTCAATTTATTTGTAGGTTCGTTATTTAATTTTTTCTTCGTGTAGTTTGAAAGAGATTTTGTATTTAAATACTATAGATATACATATTTAATAACATATATAAACTCTTATATAGAATTTTAATGAACTTTGCGTATTTATCCTTGATGGTGTTTGGGAAACCATAAACATTTGTAATTTTGGAAGTATATAAACATTTGTAATTTTAGCCAATTACAAATGTTTATATACTTCTAATCTAACAGTAGTTCCAAATTTCAACTACAATCCCTACTAATATTATAAATGCGAAAGTAACTCTGTCTGTCTGTCTGTCTGTTACGCTTTCACGCCTAAACCACTGATTCGATTTTGATAAAATTTGGTATGAAGATAGAACTGAAGTTGGGAAAGGACATAGGATACTTTTTATCGCGAAAAAAGGGTAGAAAGGGTTGAAAGAGGGGATGAAAGTTTGTATGAAAGTTCGTTATTGTCAAACCGATTTTGATGAAACTTGGTATGAAGATGGAGCTAAACGTGGGAAAGAACAAACAATACTTTTCAAATGCGAAGAAAATAATCCTTACCATGTCGCGCGATATAAGCGAATTCTACGCGGGCGAAGCCGCGGGCGAAAAGCTAGTAACAAATATAGCTATCACTAATCGCCTTCTTGATCCGCAATGTATACATTTATGCGCAGCGCTCTGCACTGCATTGCATACATTTATGGGCAGCGCATTTCGAATACCATCAGGCAATGAGTCGAGAAAAAAAAAAAACAAAAACGAAAAGGTACTCACGTGTATACAGTTAGTAGCATCCAGCACTGAAGTCGCGCGCTGGGAAGCCACGTTACGTAGCGACCAGACAGCGCGCAGTCGATACCAAATACAATACAAAGCATACCACTCCGAGGTGGCACTGACGTATTGGTAACTATCCCTAGCTATTGACTAGCACTGTTTCCTCGTTTCCCTTCCCTACTTATCCAGACAACGGCTGTCGTTCGCCGAACTAATGTACACGCACTCCAATACTTTCTTTTCACCACACCCCAGCATCTTTATTCTATCAAACTGTGTTAATGCTAGAAATTACATTTAATATCTTGTCACCCTGCTGTCCGTTATCACTATTCCCATGTTGCACCTGAAACAAAAAATTCCAAGTCAATACACGTCGATTTAAATTATACTGGATGGAAACTTAACAAACCCGTCTAAGTGAGAATTTTAAGGGCAAAGTCATAAATAAATCACACCTTTGCGCAAACCCAGACCCTATTGTTTAAACGCTACCATACAAACAAAAACTTTTATTTTTCTCGCAAGCCTAACAGAAAAAAGCGAACGGTCGAGAATTGTGTAATATCACAACAGAAAAGTCATTAAACAATGCCTCTGCCAGGAATTGAGGTGTTTATTATATCAGTCCACGTTCCGAGTCGTTCTGCAAAAAGTAGAAAGTCAGGTAAAGTCGGTGGATGGTTTTTTTGCATTACCGGGAACTTATTATGCGGGATTTATGTCACTTTTTGTAGCGTCCGAGCTAATTATTGTTATCTGCTTTTTGCTTGACCAAAGCGTTTTCTATGGGCAATAATGGCTCACTAATTCTCATGACACCTTTGGAGTCAAAGCGTCAATCGGTTTAGACGTTTGAATGCTATTGTGTTAGCACACAAAGCCACCCGCAACTCCTACCGTGCTTAAACGTTTTTATTATTCGCATTGTCAATGTCTCATTCAACGCGTAGCTTCCACACTGAAACACAACAACGCCTAACACCAATTAACGACTCAATTCTCTTAATAAGATTACCATATCGCTGACTCGCTTGATCTCCCCTAATGGCACGAGGGTTCGCAAATTAAATTCCTCGATGCGTATCGGCCTGTGGCCAGGCAAAAAAAAATAACAATAAAATATCGAACTTAGAACGGCAATCTGGACGCGGTGCTTATTATTTTAGCCAACAAAGTAGAAAACCATTTACAATAAATCATTTTGAATGCTTTCTCGGTTCCCATGCGAGCGGGCGACGCAAAGGGTGATTTCTGTCTGAGCATACATAAATAAAGGTAAAGGTTCTGTGCAAATCTCAGGTACATTTGTAAGTACACGGAGATAACGTCGCTGGAAGCCTGCGATGATACACGCGAACATAAAATACATTGACAAGCGATAAAGAAGAAGTCTATTGATTTGCACTCGATTTTATTTCGGTCAAAATAAACGTCGAAAGCAAATAGTCTATGGTATGCCTAATTGCTAATTTATGTATGAAGGCTAACGGCCAAACGTCATTCGACTTTCTTGTTTATTTTGTTTACATTAGACAAATGAAATATTAAAGTACACGTTGGGAAAATTTTACATAATTTGGCAATAACGTGTCAATGTTTATTTCGTTGTAAATAACATTTTTGTTATTTACAACGTAAAGTATATGACGTTGAATACATAATTTTTGTATGAATGTCTTAATAAAATCGACGTTTTAAAACAAGCAAAAGTATATGTAAATGTAAAGCAATAACTTCAAATAATTCGAAATCAAATTCCACCCGTCGAACAAAAGAACAATACAAGGCGCTTCTAGATGTTTCTATAGAATTATTTGCAGAAGCGGAGACCACACGGGGTACCGTAGAATGTGGAGTGTTTGACGAACGATTAGGCGCGTAGCGGTCTACGAGTCGCTATATAATTGTTTTGGAATGCCCACTTGCTTGGATTTTACTGCAGTTCAAATGGCAACCGATTGAATGCAAGGTTGTTTGTTTTACTTTCTTTCGTATAGCTGGCAATTTTATTTGAAAAGTCTGTTATTTTTATATTTACATGAACCAATGCATCTTATTGTATCTGCTTTATATAATAATTCACATAATATGATTTAATTTTGGTTAGTTTGTCGCAATGTGTAAAAAGTCAAATCACATATAGGCAATATTGAAATAAACTTTTCAAACATTTAGTCATCTTACTATAGAGAGCAAAATCGCTTTTAAAGGTAGCGCAATAAGTTTTACATCTATGACGTAATGTTGAAACTTACATAATTTCTACACTAGCTGTATTTGTCGCAATGCGGTCACTTATCCTACACTAATATGAATACTAGCAGTCCGTTCCGGCTTCGCCCGTGGTACATGTGTGTAGATGTAGCCTATAGCACTCACGTATCTATCCTAGGGATCATTTTTGAAATTGGTCCTGAGATTAGCTTATTCCAACAAACAACTGAACTCTTTAGAAAGCTAAACTATTAGATAAAAAAAATTAGTCAATTATAATAAGAAGTGATATAAATAACCAAATAAGACTTCGCAACATACGGATTTACAAAATAATATGAATAATAGCATATTATCTGTTGCTATGTAAAATTTTCCCATAAATATAGAAACTAGCACTGTAGAAAATAAACCTAATAAGACTGAAGCTTGTAAATAATGCTCAATACAAAACCATCACGCCATAGTTCCGTAGGATAATTAAGTTGTCTATTTCCTGGTAATATCCTGCACACGCGTCTACTCGTAATAGGCTTTGATACTAGGTTTTACCTAGATAGAAGTTATTCACCAACAACAACAGCTATGGAATACCTTTGACTATGTATATAGTCCGAGCTCTATAGTAGGTGGGTCTGGAAAGATTTTTATTTAAGTAAATGATTGTTTATTTGATTGATTGATTTACGTTTTTTTTTCATATATGTATTTTCTTTATCAGTCAAAATCTACACAATTCCTTAATAATTTTTTCTATGCTGTAGGGTATATAAATTTATAAATCGTCTCTAATCTCTAGCTCCTTACAAGCACCAAAATGTTATAAATCTTACAACATCGTTAGCTGCATTTGCGTGTTCATTAATATATAAAACATGAGATAATTGATTGCAAGCTGTTGCAACCTTATGTTTACAAGGCTCCCGTATAAAATCGTAATTCACGGACGTACAACAATAAGCTAAGTCAATCGGATCGCGACAATATAATCTGCCTTGCCCAAGTGATGTGATAATAGGATTTCTGCTAATCTACAGAACATATCAATATGCTAATATAGTGACTGTAGTAGTTATTTGAATTGAGGTCATGATATTCACTATTAGAAATAAGAATTATTCATCCGGTTTCTGTTTGACAATTTTGAATATTGACTTTTTAATAAATTGTAAATAGGTATATTCCTGGAGATAAAATGATATGAAAAATAAGGAATGTACCTATACGGGTTTAACATTTATATATTTTATCATGGCATTGAAGAATAAACGCTTTATTTTTTTACAGAAATGTACAAATTGGTCTTCGGAATTTCATCGAAACAACCAAGCATACTTGGATCGAATTTTCAATTTCGACAATTTTTCATAGCTAATCTCAAATATGCTGTGCCTTTTTAATCGACCTAAAAACGACCAAATATGTAACGTACCGTATCAATGAAGAAGCTCTGTAAAATGAACATTAATAATCATCATAAATGGCCGTTAAAAATGCCATTTTGCCCCTCATAATGGAGCAATTACTACCCTTCTATTAAGATAAGGATAGTTTACAAACCCGATACTCAACTAACTTATTTCTATTAAAATAAACGACATGACTTTAATTAAACTGGGAACACCCTGATACAAAGTATCGTGGTTATAAATGACATAATTTTTTCATTTTTATATGAGTGTACGAGCTCAGAAGTTCGGAATATGTACAAAAACTATTTCACCTATACAGCCAATATATTCCAAGATACAAAGATTTCAATAGGGGGCAAAATTATTTCTCTGATTTTTAGACGATTTTTTTTTTCATAAAGATAGGAAGAAACAGTTTTTACGAAATAATGTTCATTCAGCGTGCTCAGATTCTTATTCAAATGAAATTATATAACACTAAAAGTTTCATCAAATTCCGTCCAGTAGTTTGTACGTGTAGCCCAACGACCCGTTCTATGTTAATTATAATTCAATGTACTGAATGAACCCTTCCAAAGTTTTATTTGTATAGATGTAGACTCACTGTAATTCAACGTTAAACGTGTGTTAAACTAGCGTGCGAAACATTTAAATACTTGACCTAGAGCCATTAATCAAAGAGAAGTATTCCTAAGCGCATGAATTCATTTGAAAACTGCTATAATTTCAATTACGATCACGAAGGTCATGCTGGCTTTAACGGCGCAAATTACTGATTTATTAGTTGTTTTTACCTTTTAACTGCATTAAAGCTATAACCAGAGCACTTATATATCGGAGGAGAATAGGTATTCGTAGAATTATATGTAGAAACACGACCGCTTTCTTGGTTGAGTGGTTAGGGCAATAGCCTTTCAACTGTGTCGTTGGTTTGTTAGTTCAGAACAAAAAAATAGCAAATGCGTAAAGTTCATCATCCATTTGCCTGTAAAATATATATGAAATAGCCACAGCAATGAGAAATCTATATTGTCATTGAATATTTAACCCCTTGATTGGTCCTTGCCCAATTAAGTACTGTATAATAATTAATACTATAGATTTATACTTTATGTAGGTAGTTATTATCATAAAAGAACAGAAGGTATAAAGTTAGAAATCTAACTGCAATATTAGACTGTAATGTCTCACATGTTGTAGTGAAGAGAGAAATTAATATGTGAAAACCACAGATGTAAAAAAACTAGATAGTTTATCAAAGCTTGTAATACAAACTTCACATATAATGTTGGAATATGTTAACGCCTGCAGGCACGACAATGTTTCTTTTCATTACTCATATAGTATGAAAGGATGGTAGTTACTATGGTCCCATTAAGAAATCCATTTAAGATTTATAAGCTGTTTGTAAGTTCGATGACATGTAACAAACCCGCACTTGGCCAGCGTCGTGGATTATGCCCTGAACCCTCATAGGAGGCCCTTGTCCCAGCAGTGCGAACATATATCGGCTTATGAATGATGATGATGAAGCTGTATGTAAAGTTAAGTCTGATTTTCGAGTTCTTTTTTAAAACGTGAAATGCATGTTATCCTATTTTACATTAAGATATACATAAGTTGAATACATAAATGTATAAAAACATATTAATTATATCATTTTCTAATTAAACACCGACTTTTAAATACGAACATTATCATAAAACGTATAAATTTTGCTTTTATTTTTGTATTTGTTTGGCAGCACAATAAAGTGTTTAAATAAATAAATCCCTCTGTTTTATTAAGAATAATATTAAAACTAGTCACATCTAGTACAATACAACTCTGTGAAAACCAATCGGTAACCAACAGTCAAGAGCGTTTTATTGAAATTGCATATACTTATGACCTGACGATGTCGACAACTAGCTGCAAAATTGTCTAGCTGCAACACAATATCGTATAAATCAACACTTCTGTGTTGTTTATAAAATATCACAGCTAAAATATATTAAAAAAAATGCTAGAAGAAGACTTAGCTAGAAAGCTTAGGAAATTCAAATCATATTTAATAAAAAAAAATTGTTTAAAAACGTAAATATGTTTTTTTTAACGTTCCCAAAAACGAAGGAGGTTCTCAATTCACCTGTATTATACTATTTAGCTTTTTTTTAATCAACTACTGCATGGCTTTTCAACCGATAATTTTTTTTTCATTTATTCTCATTTTAAAATCCAGAGACGTCAATGATAAATATTTATATCCTAGTTATACAATGAATGCAAAAATTGTGAGGCCTAAGCGATGTGTTGACCCAAATGTAATTAATGTTCATCTAAAAACGTTCATCGAACGAACTGCTTCAACATTTCACATATTTCCAAAATTTTTTTACCAATCTCATTAATATACTTCAAAAAAAGATATAGTTATGATGAATGAAAAACGGAAATATATCACGTAGCGGCTATGTGATGTAATATACATAATAATGTGTCATAACAAAAGACATCATACTTTTAACCGCTAGTTCAATATCGGGGTTATAGCAGATATTGTCACTTAGTTATTCAGTAGTTATTCATTTCTTCGCTAAGCTAAGTGCAATAACACAATACAAAGTCAGTGACAAAATATTTATTTATTTAACAATTTTATGTACCACATCAAATTTACAATTATGCTAATATACAAAAATAAAGAGACCTATATAGTACATAAGGCGACCTTATTGCTTATCAGCGAATTCTTCCAGACCGCCAAAGACAGAGGATAAATATTAAACAAAGTATAAATATATGCAATCTTTAAAAATAGTGAAACAACGCCATGTACATTATATATGGATAATTTATCATTAAAATGTTAAGAAATATATATTTCCTATCCTATTAATATTATTAAACGCGAAACCTTGTAAGTATGATGCATGTATGGATGGTTTTACTTTATCACGCAAAAACAGCTTGTCATATCTGCATGAAATTTGGTACGAAGATAGATAATAGTCTGGATAAGCACAAAGACTACTTTTAACCCGAATACCACGCGAAAGCCGCGCGTTACAACTATACATTAGTTAAAAAAAATAGATAAAATAAAATAAATCGTGGATCGCTTCTTAATTCCAGTCCCATTTATATAAGTACACACGCTCGATGTTAAGTCCGCAACGAATAAAAGATAAAACAGTTATAGTGACATATACGAGTGGGAATGTTTATTTTATGGTCAGGTACAAACTTTAAAAGTTTCAAACATTGTTTGAAAGAATACGTAACGGAGCCGGCGACGCGGCGACTGTCCCGAAGTTATTTGAGTCAATAACACCATTCCATAGAATATATGGGGGTGTTATTTTAAATTCCATTTTAGAGTAGCGAACCTGAATTTATTGATGCTAATAATTTTTCCAATTCGGATATATTATGGTTGGAATCGGAGTCGAATGCGATATTGGCATTTTTGCTGACGGTCCGTGTTTACAAGGCTTGTTTTGGAGGAAACTTTTAATGGATTTATTTAATTCTGGACATAATTCACTTATGTGTGGTCAGCCCGTTAAACGTTTATGGAATATTAAGACATGGAGAGACATTTAGACAGATTTACCGGTGGTTTTCAATTACCACCATTTTAATTAGTATTTTTATTCCAATATTGTACAGACCTAATAATTCAATAGCAGAATTGAAATACTGTTTTATTATACACATAACAAGTCTAGTTTTCCATCAAAATGGATTATTAGGATTTAGAATAATTCTGTACTATGTTAAATTAAATATTCTTAATGTCTTTGAAGCCTTATCATCCCTATAGCATTAACCCCTAAGGAAGAGTCTTTGAATTTAGAAAGAGTAAAGTAATAATGTAGAAATCTTTTAATAACAATTCATATGAATTGGTAAGCTTCCTGCATAATCTATACCAATAATATAAATCTGAAGAGTTTGTCTCTTTGCATGCTTTAATCTCTAGGACTACTGGATCGATTTCAAAAAACCCTTGGAAATGTACCCACGTGATACTCGAGTGCAATAGGTTATATATGTACTACGAGCGAAGTCGTGGCGTACTGTTAGTATATTATATATTTTAAAAATATTTCGGTTCTATCTCTTATTACAACTTATATATCCATCGCAATACGAATATAGAAAAGTTGGCAAGCGCTCCGTGTCCCAGCGAGTCCCTAACATAATCTAATTTCCGATAATGTCTTCGACTCTTAAGATTTATACTGTATTTATTAAATACAATCCTGTTTCGGAACAGTTTTTCATAGCTTATATGACTTCGTTACTTCTTACCAAGGAAAAGAGGAATAACATATATGTATAATTCTTGTGGCGAAAATTTTAGATGCAATGAAATCTTTAGAAAGCTCTTTAGAGACGACAGTGCATGAAAAACTGACGTGTAATGGAATATTCGCATTTTCCTTTTTCTTTCGTAAACACAAGATAAGTAATTTTGAAAGGAGTGCGGGTACAATTTTCAATCTTATTCTGTCATTTAAACAGTTTTTCTGGCAGTTAGGAAATTTATGGACGTTAAAAAAACCAATTGTGTTATATTATTTACATAAGTGTGACATATAAACTATATAAGTAAGTATAAAAATAAAATAAAGTCATTAATATGACTTATAACTCCAGCACGGCTAAACCGAATTTGGAAAATTTCGTTTGTGGGAATTGTCTCTTTTTGGTTTGGAAAAATAACTTTTAAAAATACAAAAATAAAATTACTACTCACTAACAGCTACTTTGATTAATATATAAGTGAGATAGGACAATTACTGTTTTTGTATTTAAAATTATATTTACACTTATTAAAGAGAACAATTGCAACTAAAAATATATTTTAAATCACTTATAATAAAAATTCCATTTTTTAATTTACGAATATTCAATATTTATTCAATTTAAAAAAATATGTAGATTTTAACGAGTGCTTTAAGTTTTCGATTAATTTTTATTTATCACTTCATTCTGAATTCTTAATATTTGAATTTTTAAATTGGCGGAAAATCCTCTTATTAAATATGCGATAAGATTTGGTAATTCTAGAAATCTTAAACAAACTTACGCAATTTCATAGTTTGATTACTTGTTTCTATCCCCTTCTATTTAGGTTAACATGAAAGTTTCTGGAATCCACACAAAAACTATTATAATTATAAAATTACGATTATGTCTACAGAGAACAGGTAACAGTGTTCTTAGTTTAGGTTTTTGATATAATGAAACCGTAATTGAATTACTATATTTTAATGAAAATACGTATAAGTAGTTATGTTGTTTCGAGACAGAGTTATTACGGATTGATAAAATATTGATGCAGTTCGATATTATTCTATAAAAAGCCAGTCAGCTTTTTCAAGAGATGCCAATAATGCATCGTCTGTTAAGAAATTAATCATGAACGCCTACCGCTCACCGCATGAATATTTTCCTACGTTACCCGTTAATACTGTGATAGAATTTGTCATAAGAAAATTAATCGAATACTGATCGATATTATTCAATCACTGAGAACGCATACCTACATTAAAAAAGTTAATTATAAATGCCTTAATATTAATTTAGTACATCACATTAAAAACACAGATAGCAAATTAGATTAAAAACGCTTTAAATTAAAATATTAAATGTGTAATACATAATAAATTATTTATAAAAAAAAATCAATGCAAACCAATAACCAACCAAAAAATTCCGGAGCAAAAAAAATCCAAAAAGTAAATGAGCACAAAATAAATACACACTTCACATGAACATGTTCGCACACCGCACATAAATTAAAATAATGTTTAAAAGCTATATATGCAAAACGCACTAATACACCAACACTCAATTTACCAAAATTTCGCCAACGCCAAAATTTTTTGTCCCCTAAAAAAGTTCTGAATGTCAAAATAGAATTCCTTTTTTAAAATTCGCGCCGCGATTTCGCGCGTTCCCGAATACGAGCGGGAAATTTCGGCTAGGATGGGGAAGATGTGCGCATAGCTGTGGCTTAGATGAGACTGTGGCGTGGTATGTACCGCCGTCGTACTGTACGGCAGCAGTCGACTTTCGCCCCGACCGGTCGCCCGATGCCTCTAACAACCAGTGACGCATCCAGGAACAAACTTAAGTCCATTTTTACACAATTCTTGCTATTGGCAGATTTTACTACAAAACTTTACAGATTGGTACAGTAATAGCGTTAACGTTTGTGAATAATTTTTTTATAAATAAGAAAGTGGATAAGGGTTGAACGCGTAGCACTATATTTTAACGTTGCATTTTCAGCGTGTTAACGCGGAGTCAGAATTAAAAATTTGTTCATTTATATATTTAGAGTATTTTGTAAAATGTATTGTTTTCTCAAAATTTGCTGAATTGCGTATCGAATTTATTTTAATACAGCACGTAGCTAAAATTACTATATTGTGAATAAGGTAAACGCATCATATCTTTCTTTGAACCAATGACCGTTCTTAACATTCATATGTGGTATTTTCCTGTCTGAATATTCTTTGAATGGAAATGCTAACATTTGCTTTGAATTTGTGTCAATTAATTTAAATCCAATCTAATCGGAATAAATTGGTAATTCAATACACAAATTAGTTGATGAATCACATTCCGTGAAACACATTAATATAACATGAGTAAAATAATATTAATTAGTATTATACATAGCGAAACATATTTTTGTGGTTAATACTGTTTACGCATACCTCAAAATTAAATGTATCTAAAACAAGAATTAATTCACATTTTAAAAATACATTTTTTTAACTGATAAATCTTAAATATTATTCGATTACTACTCTAAATTTATCATGATCATTATACATTATATACAACTTATTTTCTTAAAATTAAAAGCGGATGAGATTGTTTGTCTGAAAGAGCTAATCTTAAGAACTACTGGAACGATTTCTAAAATTCTTTCACCATTGAATATGTACATACCTGATCCCTGAATATAATAATATATTCGATTCGACCAAAGCGTAAATGCAGCTAAAATCCGTAAATAAATACAGCTTCATATAGTTGAAGTTTCGACAGTCTGTGCATTGTGTATGGTATCAAAATAACCCAGTTAGCAAGCTGGTAACAAGGACTACGGAAATGCTAGGCGCAGGATGCGACTTGCAACTTCGTTGGAAATGATATCAGCGTTCTCTTGTACAGTGCCTTTTAGTATACTGTTTGCTGTTGTTGACATTTTATCTGCGTTTTGTTAAACTTTGATGAACAAAACCTGAAGTTTGGTTTATAAGTTATTTAAGAATTTATAATTAACACACATCCTTTAGAAAAAATATTCTTTAATTTGGGAAGGTAACAAATTATTTCTTAACCCGTAAAATCATATAAACCTTCATAGCTACCAAAATTAAAACAAATCACGCACCTCATTAACTAAAAATCTAATGAAGTAGATATAAAAATCTAAAATTAAGCGGGTCATAAATCATTTTCCCCGCTAATGTGCATTCCGATCTCACCTTCATTGACCGTTACATTAAACACTTCTGTATGAAACCTAACACCTTTATTAACAAATCTAAATCACGTCATATTATATGAATATTACTGTAAACATTTCATTCAAATAAGTGTCTGCCGCCAGTGATGAAAATGCATATGAATAATTTGTAAACTTTACGATTATCGCTGCCTCATATGACAACTTTGTATGAAATTTACTTATATACCTATTATACCTAATTAAGGTATCGAATTGACGTTCAATGTTTCGTAATTCATTTATCTATTTCCGCTTAACGCGCTTCGCAAATGCAATAAAACTTTTAATGGCTGTGCGATAGAAATGTCGTAATTCATATCTACTAATGCCACATACAAATTAAATACACTCTTTCTTTGATAGCAAGAATTCATTTATATAAGTAGAAATAAAATCAACGTATTTAAATGCGAATTGTTTATATTCTCGCGATTATCTTGTTATCGAAGAATCTCGCGAACATCTCACTTGTAGGAGCAACTTTTGCTACCGACTCTAGTAATAAACAGAAATCCGATATCTTTGACAACGTTAGCCTTTTAACTACATGCTGCTTGCAGGATAAAAATATCCTACGCTTTTACATGTAGTGACGGTGGATAAAACTATTTTAAGAAAGCATACCCTGTTTGAATGTTATTTGATTAAATTTTCAAATCTGTTTTTAATTTAATAGGTATGTTATGTTCAACAAAATGTTCGCTTTAACCATGGTGCTATCTTACATGTATGTAAATGAAAGGGTATCTTGATATTTTAACAAGATTGCACTGACAAAAGTTTGCATAAACTTTCGATGTCTTAAAGACTAATAAAGAATCGTATTACAAATGCATGCACAGCTGCGGTATGCGAATTTTGAGGCCCTTTATTAAATTATTCATTTACCCTTCACGCCCCAAATCCGTCCGTTATGAATGAAAGGGTTGCGCCGCGTGCGCTCGATCCATCACAACGACGACGTAAAACAAATCGATTTTGGGAACCGTGTGATATGCGACCACTATTGTCGTTTTTTATTCGCCAAATTGTACCTTATTAAAATCACGCGAAGCCGTAGAATTAAATGAGGGTACATGTGTTAATTTTCGCATGGGTTGCGTTATCATATTGTCGTGTGTAATTTCATATTTGTACCAGCGATCGGTGTTTTTGGTAATCTGCGCATAAGTGAATTCCAGCGGGCCTGATTCAGTAATTCGATAGCGAGGCGCTATCTTTGATCGTTTCATTGACGATGTGTGTCTTGTGAGACGAGTTACACCTTGTACCTACACAGCATTAATATTCAAAGATAAATTAAATGAAAATTTTGATTTGAATAAGGACAACGTGTTTGTTTGCAAAATCAACTTATATTCATGCTAAACACTAAATATACATCCATCGTTTTAATGAATTTGATTGATATTGTTGCATGGAAATATGTAGTAAGTATATCTTTTTGAAGGATCAGCTTTGCGTTATAAACATATTTTGAACAAAATATATTCACTCATTGTTAATATAATACATTAAATGAATACAATATAGATTATATAAATGGTACAGGTATATTCAAAATTAATTGAATATTTAACCTTAATTCCTTACAGTAACAATTCATTTTTTCCTCACACACATTAATTGACTAGCATTGAAGCCTTTTCAAACAGTGATCACAAAAAAAGAAAATATATAAACTAATACGTATTCCCTTTCAAAAGTCGAACGTTAACGATCAAATTATAATGATCGATACAGTGCGTGTGCGCCTGCGGACGCGGTCCTAACAAATTGATAGCAACAAAAGATGGGTGCTATCGGAAGCAATTCTGGTTTTTACCCCACACCTTGGTATTGATTCCTAGCTGTCACCGCAATGGGGTTGCTTCCTTTGAATCCGATTGATTGATGTCCCATAGAATGCGCCTAATAAATCCTGCATTGTAATATTTTGCGCAAAGGAATTTATAATTGGATGGATGGTCGGAATTTGCACATAAAATTATGTTTTATTTATATATAATAATTACTTGTATTTGAACACATATTATGTGAAAACGTCAGGATCAGAAATGAATTTTAATGTTTAATTATACAAATGAGCGTCGTCTGTATAATTTGTAAAAAAACGATATTTATTTTTATTATAAAGGCAATTTGAGAAGCACGGATCTCAAAGAATCACGCAACTATCCTTTCCTTTGACAACGCAGGTGTAGCCACGTGTGGAACTGGATTTAAAAAAAACTTACCAAATACCTAATATTTAAATATAATCAGTCAAAATTGTTATAAAGTTAATTTAGAATGGGGTTGAAATAAACGTTTAAAAAAACAACCCTTTTGAAACACGATCGTAATCCAGGATTAACTATTTCTATTGTGCGAGTTATTCGCGCATCCGATAAGATAACTACAAGGGTCTATGTTTATTTAGATCTAATGCATATATTAAACCTTTATAAAAACGGTTTGTACTATTAACGCGGGCTTTACAATACAAATATCGTCAATCTAATTTTAGCTCTCTTGTTAACACGATAAGGGTGCTTCTTGCGCACATGCAACTTTAGGTCTGATACATAATCTGAGTTGCCAAATGTAGTATGAGCTTCGTGAATCGTGATAGAGATGTTGGAGACAATGCAGAGCATGTGCCAAACCGGTTTCAATGAAGCCACTGGAAGCTACTATTGTTAACATTTTAATTGGTATGAACAAAGTGTATTAGGTCAGGGGAATTATCATTTAAAACGTTACACATACAGAATGTTATTTATTTTATCTATAAAATAATTATTTGTTAGCATAAGAATATTCTCATGAGTCATTTAAATTTACGAAGTAAAATTAACAGATTTGTAATTGATACTCGTCTAAAAATGGACGGGTTATAAATTATAAATTATATTCCCCTATATTTCTCTTTGCTACATCATCAGCATTTTGAAAATGTGCTTAAAATTTGTTTTTTTTTTATTTATCAAAAAAGACAAAATAACTTTTCAAATACTAGCTTTCCGTTACGGCTTTGCCCGCGTTGTTAAAGAAAAACCCGCATAGCTCCTGCTGTCTTGGAAACAATTGTCAATGTTAGTAGAGATTGTTTTAAAAAGCAGTTATTCGCGTATCAAGTATTTAAACACTCATTCGATTTTTTTTTTAAATTCATTCAGAGATAAAGATGAATTAACTCAATTATTCTTCTTATATTTCTCAATATTGCCATATATACAAAGTAATTTTTACAGCTTAAAATGATAATAAATATCCTCCGTGGATTAATTCGTGTTTAATCTCCGTTCGTGTCATAATATTGGAAATGACACTTGCGAAATATGTTGTTGAAACATGAAATATTTATTTATCAATGTTTTGAAACTTTGGTTATTTTATACGTCTTGGGAAAATTAATTTCAATTATCTATGCAACGTATTATTTATCTGTATGTCTGCACACCTGATATAAGCGTTTGTGTTTGATAATTTTTTTGTCTGGACAATTATTATTAAACACAAGCAAGTATAAATTTAATTTACTCACCTGTTTTAGCACGGTATTTTTATATAGTAACACTGGTTTATTTTATAAAACATATATTTATTTTCTAAAAAAACACAGCTGTTTCTGAATATAATATGAATTAACTTAAAAAAGCTTTTTTATAACAATTATTTCATTCCTATACCACTACAAAAATGCGTATATATGTTATGAGTAGTTGACTTATTTGTAATCAAAGACATTAAATAGAGAATCTATATATAGTAAATCAATAGATCTATAAGCGAAGGCGCAGATATATAAATATTATACAATCGACGCGCCGGACGCCAAAATTAGTATCTAATGTTT
>NC_052119.1:5778867-5826819 GCF_012273895.1 Zerene cesonia
AAAAATCGAATAGATGGCTAGTAACATACTTTTCATTAAGATCTATGAATGAAAAATTTAATCATAAATTTAAAATTCAAAGTAATAAAGTATAGGAAATGGAGTATTAGTTACCAGGTAATAAATTAAACATTTATGGCAATATTAAACAACAATAAAAACGCAATAAACGAGTGATCTTCAAATGCCATAAAATGTTAAGAAATCTCTCTAATGTTATCTTCAGAATTTACATACATGAAACCAGACCTTATACTTACTAATTCTATCATAATAATCTTATTATACAGTAGCTCATGCCATCGAAGTAAAATTAGGAGCAGTAATTGCTAATATTTTTGCTTGTGAGAGTCGAGCATGCTTCGGCACGCATTAGGCCAACTCGCACCGGGGAAGTACCATCCCACAGAAGACCGGCGTGAAATAGTAGCATGCTGCTGTGTTTCCTTTGGTGAGTGGGGGAGCCTGTATATCCTATATCCTTGTCCTTATCCTTCCCAGTCCTTTTCTTTATTCGTCTCGTCAATCCTTCCTAAATCCCTTTCCAATTTAAAGTCGGCAATTCATTTGTAGACATGTAAGGTCTCAGTTAAAAAAATAGAATACATTTTTGATACACCCACTGCCCATCGTATATTTTATAAAGAAACAAAAACAAATCAACTCGAACGCATCACCGCACAGATTATCCGATACAATTGCATCATCTCCACATAGTGTTAATATAGAAAGCATCTCACCAATAAAACAATATAAAATCGTATTGACAATAATTTATTCAGAACAAGCTTCGAATGAGTATCGTCTACGGAGAGAGGTATTTATTAATTTCGTTACAGGGAAACTAGCAATAAAGCAACAAATTTAATTAATTCGATATTTTCGTGTCTAATCAATAATATCACACCTCTACTTAGTTTTAAATTGCTTTATTTAAAGCTAATCCGTAAAGCTTTCGAATGTTTCACGTAGCCCGCTTATGGATCAACGTTTATACGATTAGAATTATAACTTGCTTTCTGATAGCTATTTGGTTTAAGGTGTGTTTAGGAAATATAATGAACAATTCGCCTTTTAAAGGCGAAAGTTAATATAGAAATAAAATTAATATCAATCTTATATAGATACTTTATACAGTTACCACTTATACATAAGATATTAACGTCTCAAGCAACCTTCGTTCCAAAAAACATAGTGTTATATCCATCCAGTCATACATTGTAGAAACAACTAATTCTCTTCATGGACTCTAGTAGCAAATTTCAGTATATAGGAATTCGTATAAATTACTCTTGTACTAATCTCTATTACTCTTTTATAAAGATGTCCATATACTGTATTATAATCACGAACATCACTGTAGGTATTCCCTCCATTTAAAACGTATTCATAAAGTCAACTAGCTTCGTTGTCTTCTCGGCTATAAAAATTCTACAACAATAGAAATATATAAAAATCAATAGTAGAAAAATACATGTGATTTCATATATCCATGTTGATTCCATGCTAGTATAACCTCCATGGGAAGCCAGGTGGGCGTCGATAATCTTGAGATTACTGCGTATTATCATCTGAACGTAACATATTTTTATAAAATACAATTCATACATAACTTTGTTCACACATTTGTTAAGCCATTCAATCGTTATCTCGTGAATTATTCTTATAGATTTCAGACTAATCTCGTACTTAGCCCGCCTGAGTATATCTTCTATATTAATATAAGCCTCGTGAAATTAACAATAATCCATCGAAGCATCAATCTTCTCCAAATATATATAAAATTAAAATTTGACACACGAAAGTGTAATTTTATAGCGCCGGGTATTAACATCGAAGTAGATATTACTTGAATGTTAAACTATTAATGTAAAAGTGGCGATAAAATCGTTCTATAAATTACGAATGATCGATGCCTCTACAAATGTTTAAAGCCTAATTTATCACCTATAAAATTTTACCATTCAATTTACATAACCATATTTTCAGTAAATAAACATGTGTAATTGAAGACGTTTGTAGGTGTGTGACTTGATTTCTATGGATACGGTTTTAGTGCTACGAATACTTTGTAACATCGTATATACATATATATATACATATATATATATATATATATATATATATATATATATATATATATATATATATATATATATATATATATATATATATATATATATATATATATATATATATATATATATACAGTTAAATCATATAGGAAGCTGAACTAAATTTTCAAATATAATTAATATAGAAGAATCCTTCATAAATTAGATAAATAGTAAATGGTAAACCCTAAGATTTTCGAGTAAAACCTTAGGTGCGATCACAGTCTATACGCTTCACAATGTAATTATTTGTAAATCTAGCGGCCGACAAGTGCCAAATCGAGCTCTCCTCAACATTTAGATACCTAAATAAAGAGTAAATTCTAAAATTTACCTAACCCAAATCCTAGTCATTAAGAACTCTTCAAGAACTCTTTTTGGAATACATATATCCATTATTTATATTAAACACAAAATTATGTAATGTGTAGATTGAGTTTATTAAAATAAAAGATTCAGAAGTACACATCGTTTTATTCTAAATTTCAACATTTTCCAACCGTCACTGGTGAAAACCATGGTAAAATCTAGCACTAACTAGATTTTAATATTAAAGGTTTCAAAAAGTCGACCTTCATTTACCCAATCATTTCAGTTTCATCTCATGATTTATTGGTAAAACTATATAATTTACCCCATATATTGGTAAATTATCGAATGACAATTTAATTAAAACAATCATTTTTAAATAAAACATTGTATCAACATTTTCGAAATTAGTTATTACTTTTATGTAATGCTCTTTTTTAAAAATTATCATAAAGTAGTATTGTGTCACTATATATATATTTTTTTTAATATTTAACTCAGTTTTAAGTATACAAACATTCGCTATCATAACATTTATTTTTAATGTTTTTACATCATTGCAATATTTGTAGAACATGATACCATACTTGTTACATACTCAACTGATCTTGTCAAATACTTATGATGGTTTATTATTCAAAAACTTCAATAATTACATTTTGTATGTTGGATGAGATATATGCTCTTCAATATAACGATAGAGATTTGATGATTCAAATTTCGAACTTCTTTAAGGTTAATAATAAAAACACAAACCTTTCAAGGCGACTGGATGCGCCGGCGCACCGAGTCATCGCTCCTTCAAGTGTTGACATTCGATTGTTTATTCTCCTCGACCAAGCCACATAACAGTTGCACAGACTAATTACATACAAATAAAGCGTCTTTCAACCTGCCAACTCGAATATTGTAGTGTATATTTAACCTTATCAAGTATGAAGTGACCATGGCCTTCGATTCGCCTTATTTACTGTCTTCAATGAAAAAACAGCATTTCGTGACATGTGTATAATGGTTGTTATGATTTTTTCAATTATTGTAGTAAGAATGGAAGAGTGCTGAAATGTTGTCGTTACTACAAAGCATGATAAAACCCCACACTGAGACATAATATCGTAACAAAGGCAATCCATTAGACGTAGACTTTGCCGTTATAATAATCAAATTGACACTCCATCTAAAATCTTTAAGACGATATGGTATATCCAAATGTTACCAAATTCAAGGAAGAGTGACAATTAAACTCAAACTTGTAGTTCTTAGCGAATAGTGTTGGTACTACTATATATGATAAAAATCTCCTCGTGTATTCAATTCATATACAATAACAATTGAGGCAGAAGCACAAAACTAAAAAACAAATGTAACTAAATTTACGATTACGACATAGCTCATAGTCCGAGATGAAGACTGTTTATCTAACTCTCGAGATATAATATTCAATACATGCGCGAACAGCTTTAAAAGTAGCAAACACTCGACCCCCAATTTGCGTCGTAGATTATTCGTTTAATAGAGTTATGGATAATAATTAGGTAAATAATAATGCAGCCATCCGTATGTATGAGGGCTCGTCAAACTACTCTCTGGTCGTATTAAATTTCAGTCTTACAGATTGAGAGGATTCATTATGCCCTTGTGTTTTTACATTCTTCATTGATCTATTACATGCATGTAAATAAAGATAACTAAAGTTGATGTGAAAGGTGTGTGCGATTCAAGCCAACTCTTTTTTCCTCGAGAGGAACATAGCAGATCAAAACCAACTATAACTGTCAATGGAAGACGAATTTATGTTTGCGTCTACAAACAGAATTTATTATTATTTAATTTCATTATGACGAACCATTTACAAATACATAACTTGCAAGTGATCTTCCCCGTTCTATGCATATGAATAGAATCTAAATCAAAAACAGTAATTAAATATACTGACAAGCATTAAGACATCTAACTAATAAAAACTGGTATAACCGTCACGTAACACATTCGCAAGCGCCACACATTTTATCAGTAAATAATTATAACACACGTCCATAATCCCCCCAGTAACGTCGCAATAAATGCGCCGCCCACGAATATGTATTAACTCGATTTCTATGTCGGCAAATAACATCATGTTTACTGCATCCAACACATTTCCTTACAAATTGTTATCGGAAATAAGCGTTCAGAGTGAAGCTGTTTCACTAGAAAACCCTTATCTCACAAGGAATGTCGAGTACGGTCGCTGGTTTAGATCCTGATATCGCTAACACTGCGGACTTCAGAACATTCGCAGTTTTCCTGTTAGCACTGTGAACAAGAACGTTATGCAAGCACTGATTTCTAGACGCAAAATATACCGTCTACACCAAAATATCTTGAATAACAATTATACATAGAAATGTCTTATTTCATACACAAATGATTAATTAACATTTTTTGCACCTTATAGATCATAATCTAGACCCATAGGTCTACTAACTGTTAGGAATACCTTTAATAGCGTTTCCAAAGAATTAATTCCATACATTTTCTACGTATATTATATGAAAGTGACTTATAGTATTATCTTTTATTCATTTAATTAAACACACATAATACACACTACCGTTGCCCAACTTGATAGAAGTATCTACATTTAAACGATTTAAAAATAACATTACATTAAAAAGAAATAATTATTTTACACAAAAAAACTAAACAACCTAAAAAGTTGGGAAGCGGAGGACGCGCTCTTGACATAGTTGTTTAATACGATTCGACATTCGATGACTATTTTAAAAAAGTATTGAAAATTCGGCCCATAACGTGATTTATTAATAATCTGTTACATTAAAACTTTTCGTAGTCACATCACCCACTGCGGTACGATTGTTATAAGCAAATAGCGCTGTATTTAAAAACAAGTTAGTCCGCCCAAGAGCGCTTCTGATTTACGAGTCATGCACTCACTGTCCAGGATGTGCTAAATGTGTTATATCTCATTCATAATTATTTACGCACTGGATTTCATAAGAGTTAACATAAAGATATATGTGTAACTTAAACTGATTTGGAGGCATCCATAAATTAAGAGAGATGTTTAAGGAGGGGATGAGGTCGAGTCAAATCTCATGCGTGTCTGTTGCGGAGATACGTTTAACCAGATCAGAGTAAAACTTTTGAACAACCAATGTTCGTGTCACACCCAAAATTGGTAGCAGTGTACTATTTTGTTAAATATTTAAAACAAACCTTATGAAACAATTATTTCTTTCAGAATCGTATTTAGTGACAATGTGCTAAAATAATTTTTTAAAAAGATAAATATTATTACTATAAATATATAATATATGTTGGTTGGGAAAAACAATAAACAAAAAGTGAGAATATCTCTAAAAAATCCACAATTATGTTTTTATAATTTGATAAAGCAACCGAAATTAGTACTTTAACAATTAAAAACAGAAATATTAAGTCGAAGAGTATTTCTCCAGGAGTTAAATGTCCCCAAGTGACAAGTTTCCTTCAGAAATTTGGTGCAAAGTTCATAACCTAAGGTTAATCGTATATTAACCTTCCTAGTACGTTTACCTCTGTCCTCGGAGTAAAGGCCGTTGAGTTGAAAGGCTATAGAAATTAGTTTATCAAAGGGAAACCATTTCAAACAATTTACTATTCTTATATGTTATTGCTCTTTGAGGTAAACGATTTTAAATTACATTATTTTGCAAAATATCTAGCTAATGAAAATAGTGATGTGTTTTGTTAGTAACATAAAATATATATCTTCTTCATATTCTCCTATAGATATATCATTTAATCGTTTGAAATACTATTTTACTATGAAACTTAGTATATTTATTTATGTGTCGTAATTATGAAATTTATAATTGCAATAAAACGAAAGAGGTTTGCAGTGTGATGAATATTTCGAGCCGGAATTTCTGTATAATCTAAAATAAATAATTAGCGATTTCTTTGATACTATCAAAGAAATCGCTAATTTATTATTATTTATGTAATCCCTAGAAACATTTTTCCTTCCTTAACCAGTGATGCAAATGTGTGTGTCATACACATGATTTGACTTAAAAAAAAAATACAGAAACAACTGAATGATAGATACGACACGAACACAAAAAGTTTTTGTGAATTTCTTTATTTTACGTACATGTTGGGATGGTTAAAAAAGGCAAATAACAATTACTTATTAAGTCGTAAAAATGATTGATTGATGGAACATGTTTGTTTTATCCTTGACTGACATAAGATTGCATTTCACGTGTTCTTATCAGCACTTGTGTTTGAGAAAGAAGTTATGCGCCATCAAGTCCATGCGTTGAGAGGTTCGCAAGTGCAATAAAATATCTAAGATACAGATTACAGCTGATAACGCTCACGTGATCAATTATTTTGTTTACGCAGAAGCGAGATTATGACATTAATCGAACGTTCTCGAAGAATTTTTTGATAAAAATCTATAGATGAATATTTTGTTGATATAATTTCGCCTTACTTCGAGAATCATTAAGAGTGTCATATAGCGGTCAAGTGCGTGTCGGGCAGTTGGTATAAGGTTCCGTATTTGTACAAAGGCCAAGTGCGTGTCGGATTCGCTGACCGTAAGTTCCGTGCCATGCTCTAAGAAAAAGTTAAGCAACATAAATTTCTAGGCGTTAGTCATGTTTTTTATCAACAATATCTGAGCTAAAACCGAGGACCGACAAACAGAAAAACAGATAAGGCAGAACACGGCGAAATTACAGATACATATTGTTGATTTCGAAATTTTAAAAATATTATCTAACCCTATCGGTTTTAAGGTAGAGCTTAATCAAACTAGAAGTCGGTTTATTAGATATTGAAAGTTATTTTCACGAAACATAATCTGGTTTATTTCATAAAATTTTCTTCCTACAACATAAAAATATTCCTTACACAAAATACTTATTTAAAGTTCAAAGTATCCAAACCTAAAAATCGCTTATAAAAGTAGCAAGTAATAAAGATCCGTAATGACGTCCATTGAAAATTCCCAGCAATCAATAAAGCTTGGATTATAAAATCAATAGCCAATAAAACCAAACATACAAAGAGCATATTTTATGATGACGGTAGAACAAATATGATCTAAGGTGAATGGAAGACGCCAATACTCAGTAACATGAGACTTTGTAGCTCCAACCGTCAAACGAGATATTCAGACCTTTAAGACGTTCAATTATTTTTAATAAACGATTTAGCACCTTTAAAATACTATTAGGTATAAGTTTATTTGTCTCTGCACAACAATAATAGGTACATAACATTTTAGTACATGGATAGCTTAATATCTAGTGTTGAGAGAGACTAGTGACTGAAGTAGGTATAAACTTAGTGATATTCTTAGACTTAATAAAATAACAATGAAATTAATCCTTTACAAAATCATGTTAGGTATATTTACCTAACGGTTATAGAAATCAAAACTATGTACGAACAGTTAATAACAACATTATTGTTTCCTTCAATACAAATTAAATTAATTCTATGTGAGTATAATGTGTTTTCAAATGTGTATTTTGACATATTTATTGCTGATTCCGTGTTAGTAAAGGGATTTACTAAACCACAATAATGAGTATTACAAAAATTCCCGAACACATTGATTTCAATTCAATTTCATCCTTCGTAGACCATCGATATTCATCACGCCCCATAAAGTGTCAAAAGTGCAAAATGACCAAACGTTCTCCCCTAAATAAATAGGAAACGAATAAATTCACAGTGAAATTGCTCGATTTCCGTACAAAGCAGACGACTCAATTCGTCATGGAATCGATAAATCCTTCCCTGATTGTACATTAATTGTCCGATTCGGTCACAAAGTCATAATGACCCGTAATGGACTACAATAAGAACTAAAATGCCATGTACTTTTTGAGGAAAGCGCATCCAAGTAATGCTATTGTAATAAATATAATAAGTTAAACACCTAAATACGAGAAAGGGACGTGTTGTGGTCGAATAATCTTATAAAAGAGGTTTAGTAATAATGGCGTATAATTGTCATCGCCAGACTCCACCATCTGCTTCGATTTTTGATCAAAAGGAATATTTTTGACACGTGTCCGCAAGTACAATAGCTATAAATTGTATTAGTCTCGATTATTGATACAATAGGTGTCAAATGGACTATAATTCACGTATTATATTGCCGTGATACGAAACGAATTACCAAATACCAATCCGATATATTTTTCGTATATTTATCGATAAGTTTTCATCGATAATGCAATAGTGACGTCCTAAATTCCCATATTCATTGCGTAGATATGTTGACGTAAGACAAGATTTTGTTGATAAACGCAAATACGTGATCATTACCATAAATTAAACAAACATTCAAGTTAAGTGTTCAACATTTACACAAAACAACCGTGTGTTTGTGATATTTATTGATGGAATCAAGTGAACGCCCACGCTAGTAAAACACAATTATAAAATTAGGCATTCCATTAATATGGCTGGTCATAGCACCTACTTATGACCTTCTTCTTGACACCTTGTTTACTAAAAAAATATACCATGGAATGTCACTTACGCGTTATTCGCTTAAAACTAAGCAAACGGTTATTTACCGATATCCTTCAAAAGACATATTAAAATTACTTTATCCAATGTCATAAGCCCAATATATGTTCCCACTGCTGGGACCCAGGCCTCCTATGAAGGTTTTGGCCATAACCCACCACGCTGGCCAAGTGCGGGTTGGCAGATGTCACATGTCGTCAAACTTTTAATTCTTGGACATGCCGGTTTCGTCACGATGTTTTCTTCCTTCACCGTTTTAAGAAGTGGTGATGGTATCCACATTTGCAGATAAATTGAAAAATCTATTTATTTCCTTTAGTCTCGAACCCTGACTTATCGATTTTGGAGTCCGAGGTTCTCACCACTGAGCCACCACTGCTTTTTACTTTATTCAATAAATTGTACTAATTTCTAAAACTACTGAGAATGCTATTAACAGTGGAAAAATTATCTTTAAGTAATCTTATTCGTAATATATCAGTATAAAAACATTAAAACTCATCACATGTATGCCACACCTGTGAACCAAAAATAGGCACACTCAGATAGGCTGCAAAGAATGGACGGAAGTGCAACAGTTATCATCCATAATGCATTTTGTAACAATCCTAAGAAATTCTAGACTAACTAAAACAGTAGTACAAGTAACAAATACCTACTTTACATTCATGTACTCTTTAATTTCTTCCTCAATAAAGACAGAATAATACTGCTTTATCTACATTCATCTAATTGGTATTTACCTATACTAGGAGGAGATTTCTGATAAAATCTGATAAGTATATAATGTTAAATGTTTTACAGTAAGCTGACTGTTTAAAAACTTTCTCAATAAAATTCCATTTTTAAAAAGTGTTAAGAAGAGTGAGTTAAGAGCTGTATTTTTAGGAGTTTCTTAATTAAGAAGTGTGCGATTTTTGCTGTATTTTTATAATACTTATGTGATTTATATAAATGATTGAGAAATGGAATGATATATTTATCAAAATTGTAAAACTGAAAAAAAACATCTATTAGGTTAAAATTAAATTGAATCGTCTTTTTTTCATTTTGTTGCAATATTTCTCTATTCTTTTATACAAGATACATGAATACGGGGCGGAGGAGAATTAGAGAGGACGGAGAGCTTATTAACGTGAGTTTATTTCAAGGAATTTTAATCACAGGGACTTCACCTATAAATAAATACCATACCCATCGTAAACAATAAGGAAAAGTTAAACAGTCATTACATATCTTATTTTGTAACGTTTTCTATTGTGAGCGAATAGCCATTACAACAACAATCGACCATCTAAACAGTAAAATAAATTTATTTGCACAGCGATTATAACTTCCATAAAATAGTTTAAACATTTGACACACACAATGCTAAAGTTATTTATTACTCGTATTCTAAGAAGTGTAATTCAAGGTGATTTTTCAACGGATTGTATATGATCTAATGAAATATAAGCGTCTTTGTTTGTTAGATTGGTAATTGTAGCAAAAAATACGACACATTGTAATTGGGAACGAAAATAAATATGTTCCCAGACAGCGTGCCGCTCGATGTAATGTTTGGCGAGCCTTGGAGCTACGAAACGTTATATTCATTATTGATATAATTTCTGAATGTGCTCTATTTATCTTATATATTGAAAATAAGTGACAGACGGCAACTTATGCTATCTTATATCCTTTTATATACGGCGCAGAGTAATTAGTTGTTTTAAAAGTGTAACGGCAAATCTTTAAACTTATATAGATAATCTCAGAAATCAGTTTAAACCTTATCCGTGTCCTTTACATTCACGTCACATCGTTAATAACATGACATACATTCAAAGAGAGATGCGAAATATCAACTCGTAAATTCAATGCACACACATTACAGAAATACAAATAAACAACTACCTTTACACACATCATTGAGATCTATTTTACACTTCTACTGTTAACCTTCAATATTGTATATAATAGTGTATCATCCTTGCATTCATTGCAAATCTTATTTACAACTCATCCCATATATCGCAGCTCTGTGGTGCGTTAAATCAAGGTTAAAAATTGATAAAGGAAACCAGATCACTAGCAAAAAATATAATATGCTATCATTATACTGCCGGCTCTATGCAAAGCCGTATTTAAATGTGGAGCAAAAAGCGTATGATTGTACTAGATCAGTTATTTCCTTCTTCCTAAAACTGTGATTGCTAATTTGTAACCATTAGTGCTTGTTATTTGAGAATATTTAAATAGAAATTACATCATGTTAAAGTTAGCTTCGTATTATAATTTAGTAGTAGTGTATAGTATATATTATATTTTAGTAATGTTTAGAGTATAATATAATTGAGTTAGTAGTATTATAGTAAGTTAGTATTATTATTCCAAAAATATAATATATTACCTAGTTACTAGACAGTATCTACTAGATAAACGGAATAGAACGAGAAATTAATGTAAAGGGCACATTCGTGTGAACAAATTCATTAATACTTATAAATAAATCACCAAGAATCACATTTTTACGATTCTTTAAGCTATACCTTGTTCTTGCCATTTACTGATAAACTTCATGGTAATTAAATAAAATTAATGCATATGAAAAAAACAGAATGTGAAATGGTGGAAAGTTTGAAGAGTTTCATCAAATAGCACCTATTAGTGAAAAGGCTATAAATATATCACCTAAAAGATATAAAGTGAAAATATATCGTTGACATTATGTGACATCGCCCACCCAACTTAGATATAAATGTCTTATAGATAATATTATCTTTATACAAATCTGTACTAATCACGTCAGTTTACTTTAAACGTGTATTTCTATGGGACAGTTAATTTTGAGTTACCGCCTGTACTCTATTGAAAAATTTTACTCTAAGCCCGAATTGTGAAAAATATGTTTGGTATTAAAATATTGCCTTTTTCCACATAATTCCATTGACGAATGTAATGAATACCTCTTATGGGTTAGGTACATAGCTACAAATCATATTTGGCTAAACCTTTGCGTATATTTTAACCTATAACCAATTATAGCCGGTGAAGGCAATTTTCTTACGTCGCACGCTCTGCAAAAAAATATTTAACCTATCAGTAAGTTATATAAAACCTTCTTTGAGCACAATACCTCGTACCAATTACATCTCGCAATGTTACATACATATAACTAGGTATAAAATTATGTTCGTAAAGTTCAAATGTGTACCACAAGTAATTTGAATTCAAAAATATTCGCAATATGTTCGACAATATCATCATTCTCTTGAAGTACCCGAAACCACACATTACCGAAATACATAAGAATTAAAATACTTTAGTTGCGAGCTCGATTTACCACACTAGGTATTCAACTTAAAAACGATACAACAATATTTATACAACACGACGAGTTTCAGGTCGAAACCTTACTTTCATAATAGTTTTAATTAGACTTAGTACATGCATCAACAAGTCATGTACCGATAGAAATAAAATTGATTGATTGGTGATATCAAAATTTAACGCCGCGCCCAGTTGAGATCTATCACGTAAACTGGTATTTTGAAAGCATTTCATCAGATCTTTCTCATACAGAAGCTTAATGGAATAAAGATCTTTAAAAATACTTTTAATAACAAGATGTTTTAAAGGCCAATCAGAACGTGATAAAATAAATATAGATAAACAACATGTTTCATGTAGGATTTTTGTAGGTAACAAAAAGAGAATAATAAATAAAATACACATAGATACGAATTTCAAACTATTGTAAGAGATGATTATTTTTGGAAGATATTCGAGGCATGCGGTTGGTTTCTTAATAAAATTATCATTAATCTATTAATGATCACGAGATAGTGTTTCAAATCAATGAATACGTAATAAGTTTCGATAAAAATATTTAATCGTTACTTTTTAATCACCGCATGTAAGCACGCAATTAGCTTTCTCTGTAAAATTTCTTTGGGAACATTTTTCAAATGCGATAATAATAATGTTATTTATTGGTTGATAAAAAAACATATTTCTAAGGAAGAATAAACATTTTTTTTAACTTGATTAAATTGAATGACTATAAATAGACAGGTTCGATTTGCTTTTACGGTTGAATATAGACCCAAAAAGTCATTTTCAAAAAGATTATATTATCTATAATTGATCATAGATTAATTCCAACTTACAAAATTATCATTAATTACTACAATAATAATCCATTGGATTATCTAGGATTAAACGATAAAGAAAGAAATGGAAATCTCAGATAGTCCTCTCCAAGATATATAACGCATTGCATATAAGTGTAGAGTTATAATTGATTGTAAACCACTGTACTTATATTTGAAATTCCCAAGCACCTGTCCAACGCAGCCAACGATTGAAATTAATTACCGCTCGTCGATTTTATTACGAACAGAATTCCTTCCATAGCACCTCGTTTAGTCCTGAACAAAAACAATTTGCTCGTTGCTATGATACTTCTAGACAGGATCGGAATACAATAAAATTTAAGGCCCTACGTATTCTTAAGAGGCAATTCGATTTATAACGGATACCTAGTTTGTTAAACAAATTGCTTAAGTATTCAAAACAAATATATTTTGGTTGTGTTATGTGGAGTCAGAATAGGCTATCTGTAATTTTAACGAAGAGTGTTGTATAAAATATACCTATGAAGTCATCTAAGTATCTTTATATCTTTTAATATATATTCACAATTTTCATAATACCTTTTTGGTGCATTGTACAATGCTTTTTTTAATACAATGGAATGTTTTGACTTTATCGATCTGCAACATCCACTCAGAACAAATCGCCCAGCTTATAATTATCATCCACATACAACCAGTTTTGATAAACGAGGATTCTCTTTAAATAGGCCCTCGCACGACGACAATCAAAAACTGAGCCTCGGTTAACCGAAGCCGACCCTGCGCCCAGGTGTCGAGACACCTCGCTCGAACCAATTAATGGGGCGTATGATTCGATTTTGACGATTTTTATCACTCTGTTTTCATCCGCTCGCGCTCAGCTTGAAATGTTTTGTACGGAAGTGAACCGAGACGTAAACACCTAGACTATGTTTACGCGTCTGCAATGTTGTTATTGCAGAATACCGAACTTCAGACATAACTTTTAACTTTACACGGTATCTGGAGGTTTTTATTTTTATAGTAAAGCAATTTTCGGTTAGCGCTATTAGATATATTGTATTGGACAAACGTGGCGAGGTATTTATATCATGTTTTAAGATGCTTGACTTCACATCTTGTTGGAAGATCTTACATAGAAGCACGAGAGAAAGAAGCCATGTTATCTTTTTATTGTAAATTTCCTAAGGCTACAAGTGGATGTGTGAAATGAGAGTAATATAACAAAAGATTAATTTAAGACAAAGTAATGAAGATTGTAACATCGTTTAGAAGCTTATCACTATATTGAATGACCAAATACCTGTAAAATTGTTTTCCAAACAAGGAAATTAAATTTTCGTGTGCAATTAATTAAAGTTAAACTAATTGATCAACATTTATACATCATTTAAAGGGAGAACAATGTATGAAATTCATATTTACAGTGCTACAGTCACTCTTAGCTCCGTAATGATTATAACCTATAAGTACCTTAATTTGAAGATATAATACATATTTATCGAAAATTTAAAAAGCATAGAGCAATATGATGTTTGTTGCCAACGCAATATAGACAAGCGCAAATATTGAAAAACAATATATTTGATTCAGATAGAAAGCGAAGTTATGAATGAAAACACTCCAATTACGTAACAAGTTGGCCACCCGCCACATTATCTGAAAGACGTGGGCAGAATGGTTCTGTAAGGTCAGAGGTCAAGCAAATACAAAAATGTTTCAATAGAAAACAACGTAAAAACTTTATTCCCCAAGCGACCCCGAGTTGCCGTTGCACCGAACTCTACGACATCCAAACCTATTTTATTTTCAAAAGTTTCAAAATAAAACCACAAATGATTCATCATTTCCCAGACCGTCCTAACGTCGTATTTTCCATAGAATAAGATTTATTGTCACAAAAACATTAATCTACATATAGTTAGATGATGTTTCAATTCGTAAACATAGAGTACAAAAAAATGGACAATAACAATACAAAAAATGTCCATACACCAATAAATCATACATCGTCGACTGCTCCTTTTCAATCGAAACTGAAAATTATAAGAAGCAACGGCAAGAGCCTAGTAGCTAGTAGCCACAACGTAAATAAGTAACTACGTAAAGACATGAATGAAACTTGGCTCACAGCCAAAATCTATCAAGATGGAGCGGGGTTTGTCTCCACAAAGTAAAGCTTGCGGTGACTCATCTATTGTACAATTCTGGAATTTTCTAGATGTGTGCAGATAAAAACTTTTAGACGGTTGCTTTGTAATAGATATCGTGTGCAATTAAGAATCCAATCTTTAAAGAAAAACACTTGTAAAATGAGAAAACGATGTTTCGTAAAAATACGAAATCGGTTGTTTGGATTATTTTCAAGAAATGATTATAACACCTTGAAGGTCTGTAGGTATTCACTCTGCCGTCAAAACAATTGTCCAGATTAGGAAGCTGTAACTTGAATTTTTTAGAATAGAAAATATTCGATCACGAGGCGAGATTCGAACCCGCGTCTTTTTGCCATACCGTAGCAACGCCTAGCCGGACCACCCGTGATCCCGCCGCAGTAATCGAATTTTTGTAACTTACAAATGAAAGGCAATCTTCGCAATATCCAACTATAATTATATCTAAAGGTTCATAATTTTCGTTATTTAATAACTAAGAATTGTATGTATATATACATCATAAGCTATTGCTTGTACGTATTTTTACTGCACATGAATATACATACAATACCGGCGCCAGACGAGCCACGAGTCTAGTTCAAATCTAATTAACAAAGTTCACTGCGCATATAACTAGTATACTGAACATGTTATTGCTATAACTGCACATAATTCACGTATACACGCATAAAACGTAAAAATTATAATGATTGAAAATGCAAATGTGCATTAATTACTTAATTAAATACACGATGGCCTTTGAACCGATGCAATTGAAGAGATACGGCCTACATTTGTTGTTTTGTAATATAATACTTTGACTTTTTAATCTGCGGTTGTTTATTTTGATACGTTTCGAGATTATTTTCGTAATATTTGCAAACTAAACGCATCGATAAGTATTATTCGAAGTCCGGTGTCAATTTTTAATCACACTTTTTGAGTGATTATTGATCACCTATATAAGCACCCAACACTCAACATTTCAACATTAATTCTTACTAATAGTGTAAGGTGTTGCAGTGGTGTGTAGTTTGTTTGTTGTTAAATAACTCAAAACTCGCTATTATATATAATTTCAAAAAAAAAAATTAATAAATTATATATGAATAATTTAGTATTTAAACTAAAAAAATGTTTTGACCAAAATTAATTGATGTAATGAATTAAAAAAAAAGTATTGCGCAAAATATTTCTTTATACAATTGAACAGAGATTTTATTTTAGATTTTATGACTGCAGATAAATGACAAATGCTGCAATTATAAAACAATATACACTTTATTACACGATAAAATGCATTCCGTGTAAAACGCAAGTAACACCTGTTACGACTAAGTAATATTAATAATTTATTTAAAAACATGACTTGTGCTTTAGAGCCAACTTCGATCCCATATAAATATTGTAAAATTATAAAAATGAATGAAGTAATAAAATATATTTATCTATCGCCAAGCGTTACACAATCCACAACTGACAATGTTAGCCTTTTCATTACGTATTTCATTACATTATTTGATGATGATTTGGGTTTTGTAAATATTGAACATGAATTTTGAGACATTTAAATTAAATAATAAATAAGCTAATCTATATAAATCTATTCCTTCAAAATAATTATTCGTTAATCATGTTTTTTTTCACAAAAATATACAATTTCTATGATTCTTCGGATAACAACAATACAATTTTGGTTTAATTAAATTAAATTGATGTTTAGTATTATCAATTTCATCCTGTAATAAACATATTATAATATACCAAAATGACCCCATAACCGCGTTAAAGATGTTACGAAGGAATCGCGGCGCCTGAACGCCCCCGCTTGTGATTTCAGCAGTTAAGGAAATATTTTTGCATCGCCCACGCAAATCGTGGGTTTTTATGAAGCTTTTAGGATTTTTTGGCAATGATATTCCGTCAAATCGGTCGTTATCTATCATAATTTATGTATCAAGTGTCAGTAGTACTTACGACTGAAGGATCTGGCGTAATATATAAAATATATTAACTGTAAAAATTTTCTACCTCATCCTTACCTTACACCTTAATTGTAGTAATCGTTTTTTGTCTTTTTTTCTAGTTGCAACGAATCGATTTTATACCATGATATTCGGGTCTAGAAATAGGTAGATAAGAACAACCGTACAAGGAGGACAGAAATTCCTTTGATCACACCGAAAACGTAGAGACTTGCGGCTAATAAGTCATATGTTTAACAAATTAATATTCTAGTACAAAGCTACGTACGTTACAGTAAAATACCCTTACCGCCAATACCCACAAAATAAGCATTACGATATGTGTTCATCGAACTTCTCTTTTTCGATAAACGACAATTTAACCTACTACTAACACAGCTTAAACGTTAGCATCTACTTTAGCAACCTTATAAAACAGTTTATGAAACGACACTGAATAATTGCTACGTTAATACTATTTAAAATCCCTTACTATCTAAATTCTAAATGTTAGTTACTATCTAACGATCGGATAAAATAAACTAAAAAACTGTTCTGCTTAATAAACCACAAAAAATTTAGACTACTTGTAACATGGAGAAACTATTTTTAGATCTGCCCACAGTCCTAAAATATAGCACAGGAGGGATGGCCGTCAATGGAGTCTGGAGACCAGCCATTTCGACGCCTCGCTATTTACGTCACTTATGTATTATTCAAGCTTATTAGCACACGTTTCGTCCATTCATAATGAAAATCCTAACAAGGCTATGCGATTTGTTTGTCAATTGTGAGAGCTATTTTTGTTTAAATTTTGTGTACAGAGGCAGAAATTTGAATTTATTTGAATACATATAGTTTTTTGAATAAATTACCCGTTTATCTTTTCATATTAAAGTTTATTTTCGTTCATTGTTTTTTCATAGCTTTTAATCTCGATTACCATACCATGTTATTTACCATATTATTTAAATCCTGAGCCATACAAACAAATGTAGGAACTAAATCAAACACTCCTATATCATAGGCTATCTGCTCATCTAAACCACTACCAGGAAGAGCAATTTATTAGCCTGTAAATAGAGCAGATAAACAAAACACTCATTTGTAATTCATTTCTTTGTTTCTTAAAGATATTTATTACAAAGGACCACGAAAGCTTTATTTTGTTCTTTGAGGAAAACAGTATATATTATAAGCTATACATACTTACCTAATAAATGTACATACTTATAAGTAATAAAATACACTGTTTTAAGTCTTAGGAGTAGACTTTTAATAAAATTGCATAAATTTTATTACTTCTAACAGAATCAATTTTTTTTATCTGGAGCCCGGAGGTACTTTTTAGTCCAGATTATAATCTATTTATTATTATATTGTCTGTAATAAGCTATGTCTGTTATAGGAAATATACGAAGTTCTGCGATAGCAAAAGCCAAAAGAATGTGCTGTAAATGATCATATTTTCGTCAATACCCCGTGAATAATACAAACAACATAACAGAAAATTAGTAAACAACTAACCTTTGCCCTTAAACTAAAATTTAAGAAATAAATATTTTAATCTGTACTGAAGGCTAGCCTAACTAACCTCATTCGTAATTTATATCAATGTTAAACTAATAATTCTGTTATGATTATTGTCTAATAGTATTATTTTTAATCACGTATATTATTTAAAAAAAAGTTACATTTCGTTACGTCAATAAACAAATTTATACAATTCCAAATTTAAAAACACCCATGAGGAACTGATCATAAATAAAGGATAGGTTCCTAGTTCACACAAAAAGTATGATGTTCAATACATTTTACAAAAAATCCACCACCTCATTCAAAATTGTGTTAGCATAACGGCACAACACAATGTCAACATGTCCTTCCAGAGGTATTTCAAAGCACAGCTACAATGAATGGATTTGGGACAAATATAATCCTTTAACCAAGAGATTTTACACGCAAACTTTTTGGGGTCGCCAACCTTCGTACAATAATTGGATGAGAAAGAACTGAAGTTTTTAAAAGGATGTAATGGGTGATCTTGTTTTCTTTTCGAATGTAACACGTGCACTTTGTATGGCTGATTAGTTATTCGTTTGCAAACTTTTGTGATAATTCAATACATTTAAATAATCGGAAGTACAAAGAGATGTGCTGCCCAAGCTATATATTTATATGTACGCAAATTAAATTAGTTAGAGGATTTGCAATACAAAAACTATAATGAAAATAAATAAGAAATTGTTTATTGCTTCAAACATTTTTGATGTTAAGTACATACAATTCATGTTACACATTTCTTACAGAAGTAAAGGGCTCTGTCTCTATTGCTGCCCAACACTCGAGAGCATCTGACAGACACTGATTTACACATTGTCAACATTTTACATGTTTAGGCAATATTTCCTTTTTCTTTGTACAAACATTATTTAAGTGTATATACACTTCTTCTTGAATGAATTTTATGGTCCTTTAAATGGTCATTCTCAGAAATAACCTAAAAAATCGATGGAGGAAATTGTTTGTTTTTCGTAACGATATTGCAAGATGCGAAAAGACAAGATTAATTCTAATGCAAAGGCTATTTAGAGTTTTAAAACCTGAATTGCGTCTTCGTTCTCTTGGATATTATCGTAGTTTCAGTATTCATTTGAGTAACTTCAAACGCAATTTAATAATATTATCTATTAATCTAAAAACTGTGCTAATATTATTACTGCAGTTGATTTTTGTCTTCAATAAATCATAAACACAATTCAATACACGATCCGATACAAGTCTGACACATGACTATTATATAATTGGTCGGGGTAAAAATTTTATACATGCTAATTAATTAACATAAAATACGAAAGTGCAATCAACAGGTGATGAGCAAGAGATCAAGGTTGCATTAAATATAATGTTATAGAAAGGACTCCATTACAATCAATATTATATATTTGTACTGATCATTTATTAATTAGCTGTTCGTCCTGTTCCGCCCGCGAATCTATTTTTTTTTAACATTTAGCTTTTTAACATATATCGTTCAAATAGAATATGAACCAAATCCCAAATACCATTTAATTCAGTTCAACAAACTAAACTTCATTTCTTGAATATTTACGTATCTATAAGTTTGTATTAAAATTGACAAAATCAGATAGGTATACAATAGGGTGACAAATTCCAACAGCATCTCAATTCGGGTAAATCACTTTTAAAAACGCAATCATTGTTGTTTGTAATATTGAAATGCTCAAAATGCTAAACCAGTCTTAGTATTCACCGGGCAATGAACCCTGAACTTTCTTTTGATTACAACCATCAAGTATAATAAGAAATGGTTTATCTATGATTAAAAAAACTGCTTTTTAAACCCAGTATGATTTAAAAGTAATTATATCGTGATTGATAAGCAGAGATTTGTTGAGAGCGACATCCGTCAAACGCACTACCATCGAGAGAGATCAGACTCATAAATGACATTGTTTTGTTTATCGCATTCATATATTCGCATACCGAGTTGATGTATTTATGCTAAATGTACACAGTATGCTTGCGAATTAGATCATAATATAATTTTATTGTTATGTGTATGTGAAAATACATAAAAATTGATGTCTCGAGTAAAATGTCATCTTTGCTTCTGGTAAATGTTTCAACTGAAGCACTAGATATATCAGTATGATCTTTGTCGACATTTTTAATTACGTTAATCGTAAAAAAGCAGCACAATTATTGTATTGTACGTTATGTTTAAAGCTAGGTAGTATATAATATGTAAAAGGTTATTGTTTGTTATGCATGAGAAGGACGTGGTGAACATATAACAGTTTATTTGAGCACCCAAATAACACACTATATTACTACGTTAATCGTAAAAAAGCAGCATAATTTATTATATTGTACGTTATGTTTAGAGCTAGGTAGTATTAAAAGGTTATTGTTTGTTATGCATGAGAAGTACGTGGTAAACATATAATAATGTATTTGAGCACCCAAATGACTATATTACTTACGCCTAAACTACAAATATAATATTTTGTTTGAAGTATCATACCTCAAACAAGTATTTTTATACTATACAAACTTATGTCAAAAATAAAACGCTCCAGAATCTTCTACACGAATAAAACTGCGGGTACATTTTATACAATGTGGAAAACAAAAATTCCAAATACTTTAAAAAGATTCTATACAATTCGTGGACCAAGGAAATAGTTTAAGTATAAATTTAGATATAATCTTGTTTTCAAACAATAATATAAAGTGCATTCACCGACTACCGAGGTACAGTAAAAGTTCGAGTCGACAAAACTAGAACAAAACACATAAAATTCGCAGTGATGCTTTATTGTTTTTAGCTGCATAATAAGCGAAATAGCTTTGGTGATTCGAAAGTTTAATCACTTTAAAAATAAGTAATCTACTAACTCCTATTATGCGAGGTGTTTACAAAAAAACTAAACCGCTTCCAAATTGTCATAACTAGACCAAATCCTACGAAAACTACATGAAGTCACCAGTTTAAAAGGATCATCAAAATCTGATTAGATTTTGTAGAAAGTTACACATAAGAAAACAATCAAATTCTGAACCTCCTCCTCTTTTTAAAGTCGGTTGAAAACATCAAGTTATACATTTTATAGCTGTAGCTAAACCCACCTACAGCGTTGTTCTTCGTAGTATGAGAATTGTAAAGTATACAAATTACAAAACAATAAAATATCACATTCTTGAACATGTATTTTAAGGAACATGTTGCTAATCGTATTTTGTATGCACAATCACGGAGTTATGACTCGCGGCGGTACGATGACGCTCAAATACGTTAAGAAAACGAAATAATTTGTTAGCTTACATTTAAATGCACTATTTAACACTAACACATCTAAAAAGTACTATACGATATGAACATTTTAATAATTCGCTCAGCACTGCCGAATTTTCTTCATTTATTTATATATTTAATGATCCCATTAAATTGGTATCCACCAACAGTACACTTTCTCTAATATCATACAAGGATCACAGAACTACATCTCTAATTGTATGTTGGATATTTAAGGCATTTGCAACAACAAAGTTAAAACTTAGTGCCGCTCACTTCTCTAGCTTTCGGAGTAGGTCGAGATGGGTCTGGAGAGAATCCCTCTATGTCATTTACATTCATTATTCCATCGCCGTCGTTAAATATTACAGCGTTCACTCAAAATAGCGAAACGGTGTAAAATTCGCATTTGTAAGTACGCACGTTTCATCTTACATACTGAGGAGCCGACGCGAGGCGTAACATGTTTATATATTCCATACAATGTTCTCGGTTATAACCTTAAGCTTTTTCTCTAAAGTTAGGTAATAGTTGCACAAAATAAAATGTCAAATATAAAGTTGTTTATATTTTGAAGAAAAAAACCCACGTTGGTAAACAGTAACTCTTAAGGGATAAATGATTTTAAAAAGCTAATAATTTTATAAAATAACTCGAGATAGTTAACATAAAATTATTTAAAAATAAGAGATAATTTCGTGGAGTCGATCATGTCTGTAAAAAAGACGTCAAAGGCAAACTTATTTTAGGGAACAATAAGGTATTTTAATAAATAAATATTTGCTTATTTAAATACCTTATTTAGTATGAATATTTAGTATGCAAAGTAGACATAATTCATACTTTATCAATCATGTGGTATGAAGGCGGTAAATGCAGCATCTAAGCAGTCTGTGTTTGAAAAATGTCCTAGGTTGAGAACCTTCGTCTTGTTCTATAGATAAACATTAGCATTTCTAAAACAAAACAAGTTCGCAATACCTAAAGCCGAAAATTATATTAATACAATGTGAATCTATATATTCTCCTCATATTGAAAATTATTCTAACTGAACATTAAAATCGAAAGAATAACAAAGAAATAGGCAACGGCAATTAATGCGCAACTAAATTATTGCTCGATTTATCATGTATAATTTTAATGCAATACAAAATTTGGCAAATACAAAACGCTTAAATAGCATATAGACATGAGTCATCAGGACAAATAAATTCATAACCGCACGAAACAAAGTTGATATGGGCAATAAAGCCTGCGAATACGCGGATACGAGGACTGTAACAAATGAAATACAATGAGCAATGAATTGCTACGGATCAAATAAAACATCACTTTTAAACCTTCCAGGATTATGTATGTATGCCTTTGGTTATAATTTATTAAATTAACACGACCGAATTACGAAGACCACAATATGATGACATGTAAGGTTTGATAAATCACAGTTTAATATATACTATTTTTTACAATTTAAACAATTGACAATTCATTATTTAAAGTACAAGTATGTACATAAATTAGGCATCTTTATAAATAAAATGTTGCTAATACAATAGGAATAAATAAATACTTCTAATTGTAATATGTACCTACAAATAAACATTATATTTAAAGATCTGTGATATAATTGAGTAAAATTCTTTCTGTTTTAGAAAATCCACTTAAAAGATAATAATTCAGTTTGAGTAATGTACAATTTAAATCAATTACCAATATATAATTTATAATTATTAAAAGACAATATATAATATTTTTAACAATTTACAATTATTGACATTTCAATCGTAGTGTAAATTATAAATGTGTCATAAAAATAAATGAACTAATAAAGAAAAATCAATTAGTAAACCTTTCCCAACAGATTTATTCTGAAAATGAATTATGACTTGCAATCAATACTCTGCTAATGCAGCTACTAGACTTACATTTGAGAGAGTTAAAAACAATAAGAAAACAATTGCGAAACATTTATAACAAAGAGTTAAGACGATTCTCGTTATTAAAATTTGATTGTTGATGATGTTGATGATGATGATTTCAAATGAAATTCATGTCTTATATCATCTTCGCTATTAATAAACAGCAATATCAATAAGAATAAATTTGAGGACAAATTATATTATAATACAAGAATATTCATCGATCAAATACAAATTTATCAAACAATTGTAGGGTGTTTAATAATGATAGATCTAAAGAGGTATATTTAGCTACATGATAATGGGGTGCTTCTAAAATATCTGACTAAAAATTTGTAAAAGTACGTTAATCCAGACAAATTCAAAATCTTCCAGTTGAAAACTGTCTGCGACACGCGATATTCGCGAAATGTGCGAATGGCATATGAAATATGATTGTCGGGCGTCTCGGTAAGCAATTTGGGGTTCCGTACCCTGTGCAGTGCGAATGCAATTGGAAACGCTGCCAGAATTGTCATCTTTACGCTCGCTAGCCCGCCAATATCAACCATGTATTGCTATGCGTTCAACTTTTTAATTACAATATGTTCTGTGCCGTCTGGCTTGATTTGTTGTAGATACATATTTATTAGTGTTTTTTATGTATTTTGTATTCAAGATATTCTATGTTCCTTTTCCCAAAAGGTCTTGTCTTGTCTTGTTCTTAGGAAATGATATTCTAAAGTATTAGATGTATGTCATGTAATTAATTACTTTAAAACATATCCGTAGTATAAACATAAGTACATCGAAGGGTATTATTACAATATAATTATAGAAATTATTAAGAAAAGTTACTTTCTGCCGTTTCCTTATTATCTGTAAAACTACAACAAATTTCAAAGTAAACTTTTGTAAAAACAAACAATTTAAAAAATAGATTAAACATTTATTTTCTCAATGGACGTTTACGAAAAGCCAATACTACAACATTATAAGCGTAGTCCATCAAAATAATGTCCGTGCACCGACATTCTGCCTTTCATCTCGTAGCTAAGCATTGTAACATCGTACATATTCCATGGCTAGTATCCAAATGCATTGCAATAAGAACACTGAGATTGCCCTAAACAGTCGTTGCCACTATTGTGTCCAATATATTCGAATGGTCGATTTAATTTCAACAGCTTCGCAACAAATCGGAAAATATTGCCTGATTCCACTCTAATATAAACCTTTGAAAGCAATGTGGATCTGGGCCAAATATTGAAGTATATTTAGTCAGGACTCGGAAGATTTAGTTCGGACTTAGGATTACGTTATATAAGACTCATATACAACCTATAAGGGTTGTATGTAAATCTTATGTTTTAAGAAATCAATTTATTAAATGTTCTAAGCTTAATGGAAATTTGTATCAATATCTTAATATTACTCTGCCTAAAATCATCGCAATAGCAATACATTTAGACCTTCAGAGCCTTTCGAGACAAACTCAGATTTCGCAGTTCTTACAAACCATATCTAAATCAACACGTTGTAAAAAGGTGCATCAACAGTTTAATCTACCTGGGTCATTCAGCGTGAGAGCATCATGATAAACGACAGGATAGCTCAAATTTACGCACGTCTGATGTTCCGCCATCCAATTCTGAATACGGCTCGTAAACTTGCGGTCATGTGCACGTAACCGATCGACTTTGATTTGAAAACACCGCAAACTATATAGCTATAGAGTTTCACTAACTCTGCTCAAACAGAATTCAACCCAACAGGCACGTAATAAAATCAGTTTTGCTCTACAGCACATAGGTCCTTAATTATATTGGAGCTGCCGTGAGAACCGTGAAAAACACTTTAGCTTCTAACAAACAGCACAAACAATACGAAACTAATTAATTACTGACACTAAGTATAACTCATGGCTGAAAGAAAGATAAGATGCAGTAGTTACTAATACGTTAGAAATTATTCATTCTTCTCAGTAATATGTCTGATATTTAAGCGATATTTATATCACTGGACACAATGCACGGTAGCTCTTGAATTCTACTCTATAATTACTCCTGATTTCCAATGCCAAATTTTGTTCAAATACATTTTGAATATTTAAATGAAATTATGTATATTCCATTGCAGATTAGGTTGTAATTTAATACTTTAAGCGTTCTTAATTTTATTCAGTACTAGCTGCGCCCCGCGGTTTCATCCGCATAAAGCCGTATCCCGTAGGAATATCGGGATAAAAAGTTGCCTTTATGTTATTCCAGTTGTCCAGCTATCTACGTACCAAATTTCATTGCAATCGGTTCAGTAGTCTTTGCGTGAAAGAAACACACACACATCCTTACAAACTTTCGCATTTATAATATTAGGAGGATTTATCTAGTCTTTTCGAAAATTTAAAATGTACCTAATACTTAACCAGAATATAAAAAGAGACTTTTTTTAATGCATAAAAAAATATATCAAAAATTATCAAACAAACCATACAAGCGTAACGCATTACAACTGATCTCCAATAAACAAGTTACAGACAGGAATGTAAATCGAACCTTTGTATAGAAAGCGAGAACTTTCCCAATGCCTATAAAATCAGTACAATATTTTTATTTGTGTCAATAACACTTTAATATGAAAATTCCGTAAAGCAAGAATAACGACCCATTAATGAATCAAAGAATATACGTCGATCGACGATATATTACCACTTAATTACCAATAGATTATACTTATCATAGAAAAGAAAATGCTTTATTTCACTCGTCGGAATTTGTATTTACAAGTATATTAAGAAGATTAAGAGGATCGTTTGGATTCTACTATCAATACTATCGTCTCATGTTTACAAACTTGTGTTGCTGTGAGATTTAAATTAGGAATTCGAGTTTTATCAAAACAAAAACATGCTTCAAATGGTTATAGCAATTGTAAATAGAAAGACGTTAGGTGATAAGAATTAATTTTAAATGTCTTACCGTCGTAGAAAATAATAAGTTATTTTAAGGTAAGCCTAAAAGGATTTTTAAATATTGTTTGAAAAAGTGTCATATTATTAATTTATATTAGTTTCGTGTCAGCGACTTCAAAGGAAATGGGAATTTCCTGTATTATGGAAATAAGATATTTTACCTTTGATAGAAAGGTAAAAAGTAGCCTGTGTGTAGTAAAGTAGTATATGTCACTCTAGCGGCTAGCCTAGCCTATATTTCTTATACACAAAATCTTTTATATAAAATATCTTCGATGCGCCGTGAAAAAAAGATTAACTATAATATATAAATAATATTAGTAACACACAGTTGTATAGCTCTTACCACGATAAAATAAAAAAGGACCGAAATTAAGCAGGATCATACGCAGTTAACAAAGGCATGTCATTTTTTACCCACACACCTTGTGATCAAACGATCAAATTTTAATAAATCGCTTCCTGCCCTATCGATATTATTTCAAATAGATAACTTCGTAGGACTATAAACTAGTTAGCTATGAAACGCGCCTCGAAATCTTATCAAGCTATCGGCTTATATTACAATCTAATGCGTTATACGAATCATTTGCATATCAGTCACTATGAGATAGTATTTGTAAACAAATGCGTTCATAAGAATATGCTCCAATCTACATGCCTACGCAATTTAATAATAACATAATAATGCACTTAAATATGTACCTACATTGTTAAAAATATCTACGAAAACAGATAGAAATAAGTCATTAAGATTAAAGACAACTTTAAAATATGTACTTTAAATTTTTCAATTAAATATTTAAGGACAAAGCGAGCGAACGTACATTAAGTCCTTACGTTTTATTAAGACAATCTATACTAACAAAGTAAAGAAACGCAAAATAAGTATAACTAAGGAAGTACAATCCATCGATAAACAATGAAATAATGTTGTACATCCGCATTCTCGCGCTTCATATCAATTATACAACAAATTATAAAGTTATTCCGCTTTATAAGCTGATATAAAACTATACTGCAAACGCTTTTGGTAACTAAATACTCTTTTGACTTGAGTTACGTGCCATAAAAACATCTTAATTAATTGTTAAAGTAATCTAACCTATTTGTACGACGATTTTATTAAATTAAAGGCGGTCGAAAACAATTTTAGTGTACCATAAAGTTTATGACGAGTGAACATATCAGACATTTATAAGCTTGTCCATATATTTAAATGCGCAAAGGAATATTACGTTAATTCTTAATTTATGAATAAAAATTCTGGTCATACGGTACTTTTCATTTTATAACACGTGTCTACTATTTTATTGACTTTGAAATTTGTTAAATTGTTCCTTATTTAAACTAATTATGAGAAGGCCCCGACAGCGCCCGCAGCAGTTGTGTGAAAACATTACGAACATACATACAAAAACTGAAATAAAATCAACAGTAATAGGTATGATAGATGATTGCGTAATGATGTGTATGATGACATATTGACCTATGTAGTTGGCACACGAATATATTATATTAACAATTTAATTATTTAATTATTGTATAAGGCTAAAAAATTGTATGCTATTTCACAAAAAAATTAGTTATTATAAAGTTTTGGTCCAAAAACCCACACTTACTTTTTAAATATTTGTATTATATGGAGATGCTTACCGCTGTACACAAAAACACATTAAATCGTTTGTTAAAATTTGATATACAGATAGATTTTATGACTAAAAATACCATGTGCCCACAGTAAATAATACTGGGTACTTTTATCTCAATAAAGTGATGCCATGATAATAATGTAGCAGGTAAGGATACAGTAGTTAGTCATGTAGTAAGTAATACTACCAATTTTCGAACCCAAACTAAATGTATTCTATTCTCCTCAAATAATTTTTCTAACTACTCAGTGATTAATAGTTTTATCGAAACCTTTGTTAACAATTAAAATTTATTTGAAATCATATCGATTGTAGCGATATACACGATATCTTCGATCTTAAATATACGGTCCACTTCCACGAAGTATGTGCCACTGGGTTACTGGGATCTATATTTATTTTTTATCTGTTACGGTCAATGTAATGGAATAGACAATTATAATAAAACTTACTTCTTAGGCTGTTTATACACTTAATTGTAACGACATTCCACTGTTAATAAAAAATATTAAATAACTGTAGTATGCGGAAATAAATGAAACTACATGTGTATTTTAGTATATTTCTTTATTGATCAATAATTCAACAAATAATCAAGATTCCTTACTAGTATTGTAAATGCGATACTGTGTTTGTTTGTTTTTCTTTCACGTCGTAACGGATTGGTATTGTTATACAATTTCTGTGTCTGGAGATATTTAGAAGGATTATTTACGTCGTTAACATCTCATTCCTATGGGAAGACTCATTGAGATGAATATTTGAATTGCTACAAAATTTCGATAGCAGGCGCTATAGTTCTTGAGATTAGTGCGTTGAAACAAACAAACGAACTCTTCAGCTTTATAATATTAGTGAAGACGTGACATGTACGGCAACTGTTGATTTTCTTTGACCCCGTATGCGAAGCCGAGGGAATTATCTAGCCCAAAATAATAATCATCGATTCAAAGCTAGCTCATTGAGCCGTCTAACATTTTCTCACGTGTCTATTTCAGGACACTGTTTTTCATAAGTTAAGCTCTTAACAGAGCTGGCGGTGAAGGTTTTATCACTAAAAGCACATTAATGTTATTTTGAACTAGAGCAACCCGATTCTCATCATTCTGTGTCTATATTGACTGGGTCAACATTTTCATGAGGGTACTTGCAAAATTAACTCTTACGATGATATTATCATTAAGTAATTGAAAAATAACTGAAAAAATATTTTTAACAATATAATTTCGCTTTCTATTAGTAAAAGAGTTTTTAAATCAGTTCAGTAGATCCAGAGTTACCCCCTATAACGTCCAAAACTTCCATATCAGCAATAAATCATAACCTAACCTATATTTATTTTAGTATAAATATAACGTGTATAGTACTATATTCATTCTATTCAATACTTCACACCTTATCAATTAAAGCTTTGAATTTCAAGTGATAGATATTAATTAAATTCATCACAGGATCATCAGCAACTGTGACGTTCATACACTGATAAGGATCAACGCGGCGCCCCAAGCGTCACCAACTGCCACCAAACTAAACGAGAACATTAAAAACGGTCAAGTAATAGACATAAATTAAATAGCCATACACGTCACTCAAGGATACGATGCCTTAAGTCAGGTAGTTAAGATCCGAAACAAAAATAGCAGATAACGAAAGTGAGATGTTTAATTTTATGTGATCCTAACAAACGTCACTAATTTACATTTTTCGATGGTAGTTAATATGACACTCAGTTACGATGTCTCGATCGATATTTATTAATTCAGACACAAAGATCCCTTGATAACTTGCTTAATTGATGCAGTTCTTATATGAAATTTCTTCATTACATTTATATCTATTGCAGCTTCAGCGATTATCGTCTTTATGAGTTGAACACAGAAGAATTCTTTGCAGTTATTAGGGATGTAGTTCATATATTTAAATGCCTTTTAACAATAAGTACCACAACATGATATTATTTCGTCCGTTCTATACATTAAAAATTTAACATACCCCAATATCCAACACGATAAAGTCAGCTCGAAACTTTAATATGAAATATAAATGGAAATAAAAATCAAAATCAGTTACAAGCTGTCTTATTAATATTCATTTTTACATCGCGTTCCGTTCATTGTTCGTGCGCACAAACTTTCCTGCCGTCAAGTTTTCATCTTAAATTACTTGGACGGGTCGTACCACACGCGAATATATTGCAATTCATTACAAGACGAACGCTAGAAACCGATACACAATACACAGTTGTTGCATGTAAATTACTCGACGTACTCATAATCTCGCCCAGAAGCCAAACAATAGAGCAATAAAAGCGACTAGCATTGACTCGGGAAAGCTACCAGGTATCGACAACAAATAAATCAGACAAGCACTATACTTGCACTGAAAATATATCGAGGAGTCCCAAGCGTTACAAAGTAAACAGCACCAGCGCATAAGTCAGTTTTCAACATAAAATACGTTCCGTAGAAGTGGGGCACGGTGAGCTACGTTCATATCTGTCGCATCTCTACTTTGATTTATTTTCAAAAAGCGACAAACTTGTAGCAAATTCCCTTTATTTATCGTGTTAGTGCGACAAGACATTTATGGATTTGGGAAAACAACTGCGCACTAAATTTAGGAGACATGATAGTTTTATTAAGTTGTTTTCTATAAGCGGTAGACTTGCAACTTATACGCCATTTAGAAAATTGTAGCGGTACAGTTTACGATAACGCGTAACACTAACATCTGAAACCCAAGAGAAATCTGAAATCATCTATTTCACCGAAATACCTTCACGCGACGTTTCGTAAGCACAATCTCAAGAGCATCAAGGCTGCTAGTGAAAATCCGCTCTGATTGCGCATTTTAACAACTATACCATTGTTAATAAAAAAGCCCTTTAGATTCTATCAAATTATACCGTTTAAGATGTAATTTAACTATTGTTGTATATAACAGTGCATTCATTGAGCTTTTTTTCAGACATTTTAAAACAATTCGTTGCACTTTACCTAGTTGTTTAATTTTAGATAATTAACACCAAGCTTTACAATCTACGGTGCATATTTCTGCTTGTATTATAATGCTGCGAATTTTGAAATCCCATTAAGAATTAAAGTAATCGTTTCCATATAAATCATCCCCACACTGCACCCTAGTCGAGTCATCGTAATCAGCGCCTGAGTGAAGCTGCGTCATTCGTAATCGTTACATCTCGATGGTATCAATCACGTGCAAGCCACATCACTATACGTGATCCCACCAATTTTACCATAATTAGATTCGTTCTCATGACTTACTGCATTTTTGTAACTACTATATGGAGTAAAGGTTCTGTTAATTGTTAGATGAAATCAGCTTGCACAATGTTGTTTACTGTATTGCACTACAAAAAAAAAATTCAAACAATAGCAACAAAGCACGTTGGATGCCTTGTACACGCCGGTTCGCAATCATCCGAACCACCAGCTCAGTTGCCCGCTGACATAAAAAACCGTTTCGGGGCCAACCTCGTCGTCAATAAAAGGTTTAAGGGACAGCCTGATAAATTATAACAACATATTGACCTCTACCATACTTATTAACTTCTAACTTATTATCTGAGTTCAACTTCAATTAAAAAACCAACTTGTAAGGTCGGAGACGCTGTAATTTGCTTACATAAAAATAATTGTTGCATCTTTGCTAGGATCAGAAAGGTATAACGACAGATAACATACCTGAGTATCATGAGCTCTACTCATGTTCAAAATAGAAAAATGACTGAGGTGCAGGCCCTTAGTGATAACTTTCCCTAGAAATATGACTCTAGAATATCAAGTAGTGGTAAACAAAGTTTTGGATGTTTGCATTATTTAAAAAATTAAACAATAATATTCTTTTACAAACATCCATTACCTTAGTTTTTTTCTTATTTATCATTTGATCTCGCATAATAACAGATTATATTATTTACTGTTATCTAAAGGTCAGTAACATAATAAACTATTTCACTGCAGTTCTATACAAATTGCAAATGCTTAAAAAAACAAAATATTTTATTATTTTTCGGAGTAATTTCAGGATACAAAGTTTTAATTGAATTGAATTCCTAATGAAACCCAAGAACTCTTCCAACAAAAAGATTACATTAAAAATAAATTGGTTTATTTTCCAAAAGAAATAAATAAAAGATACTTGTCGAGACCCAATTTTATTCCATTTAAAAACCTACCAACAAAAATGTCGATCCGCCAGGCGCACTTCGGTCAGGAATTTCAATCTATCTCAATTCGAAATATAAATCAGTTACGGCTAGATTCACAACTTCGGGATATGTTCTACTAGCCTATGTCAATTAAAATTTCAAATGATGTATTAAAATGGGCCCTTGCGGGCGAGGCAGGTGAGTCGCACACATCTAATATTATTAATTTTATTTATTTATATATCAATTATTATGTCAACCTGAATGTCAATATGTCGAAAAAGTTCACAACGAATAATTGCAAATTATGCGATGCCTACAATGCAAGGGCACCATTTTGTACTAAGCGAGCGATCGCGCACTGTAGTGCGTCCATTGCGATACAGTTGCGAATATCGAGTGTAGCGAGTGTAGTGTGTGTATATGTGTGTGTAGTGTGGAATAGACTGGAGTTTAGTGTAGTGTAGTGTAGTGTAGTGTAGTGTAGGGCAGTGTAGTTTAGTGCAGTGCAGTGTAGTGAAGTGTAGTGGAGTGGAGTTAATTATTGAAAGAAAAGCATTCTAATGCACCAGCAACTATTTGTTTACACATCTTTTATATTTTCTGTGATTAAAATAAACGCCCATAAACGTCATATAGGCTATCAGGAATTAGCAAGCGGCGAACCTATTATTAAGTTTTGTACTTGCCAAAAAAGCAAGGGCATTACAAATATAAAAAAGGTTTATATATCACAACTCATGTACATCTTAAAAGAATACTAAATACACATATCGCTTCGAAACACTCAATAATTTACAACAAAACCAAGTGTCTCTTATGAAACTTCGATTTCTAGATATTCACAAGTATAGAATACTGGACATTTTATGATACATATGTATAAAAAATTTTATTTGCAAATCCAAACAACCCCTTTGTACAATACACACAACTATATTTTTACTTATCAAATATTATGCGAACCTACCTCTATTTATTGGAAGTTGGATTAGGTAATTATACAAAAACATACATAATTATGTCTTTGTACTTAATAATAATTTCTTGCGACATCAGAATGTTTCTTAAATATAGTCTCAAGTGGCGTTCTTGAAAATTTAATACAAATAACTTTACATTGATGTAACATAAATTCAGTATAGATACGAATTATTTAAGTTAAAATACCTGAATATTTAAGACTGCATAAGTCTTTTCAGTAAATTAGCCTGACAAGTACTCTAATTGAATTTATCCAAAATAAATATTCAATTTAAAAAAAAAACTGACTATTTTAAGGCTAATATTTATTTTTCTAAACATTAGAAGAAAGATGAGAGGAAAGAAATATAATTTCGCGCCACACACAGCGCGGGTATTGTGATACTATAAAGTGAATTTAGAACACATCTCGGACTAAGCATCTCGTATTATTTTACAATTAAACTTCACTTAGGCAAGTTCGTTTAATTATGAAAGAATTGTTTCTTCATTTTGTTAAAAAAATTGTAAATAAAAACTTTAAATATAATAAACGGAAACTAATAAGTATAAAAAATGAGCAATTACGTCAGAATGCCCCCGTTTTCTGATTCACGCAGAATGATTTCGAAGAGCAACCTATAAAATTGTAAATAAAATTAATTTAAACCGGTGTCAGTAATCATATTTAAAATCATATGAATCTGTACTTGAGGCGCTTTCCTTTCTATTTCTGTAATATTTGTCTTTGTCATCTTTATATCTCTTACCACCGCCATGCCTTCTGTCTCCATACTTCATGGTACGACCGTTAAAATCTTCTTCACATGAACCTCCTCTATTACAGTCCCGTTGATTCCTCTTTCTTTTATTATTATACGTGTTAGAATCTTTAGTTAACACGGTATCTGTAAAGGATTCGTCTATAGGTTTTATAGTTGTCGGTTTGTTTATATCAGGCTTAGGCGGCGTTTTGCCGAGAAGATCTGCTATGTAATTATCCCTCTCTATTTTGTACCCGCGTGCCGTTTCAAATTCTGTAAAAATGTTTTAGTTCAAAGTCTAATACATAGTAGATAATAAGAGAATCTTATTAATAGGAAGGTATGAAGTTTGCAGTTGAATAAAGTCGATTCACTAGTCAAAATTGGAATGGATTATCGAGGAATCATTGAAAGTGTTTTTAATCCTGGTTAATTTATTTACAGCTTTCAAAAAGTCTCCAAAAAATGTTACTAGTGGGTGTATGGTGATGACCTTAACACCACTCACATCTTGCCTGCTATATTACAATTTGTTGAACATTATAGAATGTTTATAATACATCATTACAATTAAAAAAAATTATCCTCCATCCTATCCCCTTTAAAAGGTGTATAGAAAACATCCAATTCAACTAGTCTACTAATATTATAAATGCGAAAGTTTGTGAGGATGTGTTTATGTTTGGTATTCTTTCACGCAAAAACTACTGAACGAATTGCAATGAAATTTGGTACGTAGATACATAGATAGCTGGACAACTGGAATAACACATAGTCAACTTTTTATCCCAATATTCCTACGGGATACAGACTTATGCGGGTGAAACCGCGGGGCGCAAGTAGTAATCTTCACTCACATGCACTGAGCCGCCTACCACCACAATATGGCGGAAGACCTAGTTATGAAACCCGTCTCTTGATAAATTTTTTTTCTATCAATTAAAAATATTCGAAAATTTCTAAATTACATCTAATGCTATGAAACTAAAACAATTCCCTACTAAATGAAAGGAAATATATAATAAAGAGAGAAAGTATCAATATATATACTATATCTATACTATGTATTTTTTTTATTTTCCTGCAAAATAAACAGAAAATATAATAGTATAATACATACTGTCGATGGCGCTTGCCGCAGGCCACCGCAGGCGATCCCGGAGGTACCGACACACCATGTACCCCGTACGGTTCAACCCGTGCGTGCAGTGAACACCCACCAACGATTCTGTAACAACGAATGTGTAAGCTCCTTATTGTAGGATACATACGTAGATAAATCTATTTCAAGAGCATGGTGATAATTCATCTGTATTCTGCCTTTCTTTTCAGGGAAAAGGTCACTGCTAATGCGCTTCCCGCTTTTAAGGGGTAAAGGATAAGAAATGGATTGACGATGGAAATTAAGGAATGGACTGGGAAGGATTATTAGCATTGATCACTGTACCATATCAGAGATATATGATGTCCTATCAGAGATATTTAATGTCCCTAAACGGAGGCGTCCTCTACATTGAAACGCAATGCTTGCGACTCAATGTTGAGGATAATTTACCAAATAATACAATGAAATAGCAGCACAGAGTCTGTCGAACCGTACATATACAAGTGTAAATATGATATCCAATATCGAACACGATTTCCAATAAAATATGGACTACGGTGATATTCACTGCGACGTTTATCATCGGGATGATCGCGTGACAGCCCGCGCGCCTTTAATTTATATCCTCTGTAGATCGTGTTAATCACTGCAGTTTTTTTTTTTGTGTATACGAACACGCCCGTAATGTATCTCATTGTGAGAGATTGAGAGCAATGGTACTTTAATTAATTGTTTTACTTTAAAGTGACTTTCTAAAAGAACATTATAGCTTAGTTGACAATAAATTTAAGTATACCGAATACGTCACAAGTTACATGTAGACATTGGATGAAAAAAGTTACCTTAACATTTTAATTACAAGAAAATTCGTTAAAACCATTGAAATAAAATTTACGAACACAATTTGTCGTCTATATTCTAGTTCCAACTGAACTTCAATCAATAAATCACTAAGAAAAATACACCGCGTCATCGTGTTTACTTCAAAATACTGCAAGCAGCGGGGTCGTTGACTCGCACCCCATACACCCTCACGGTGGGGACGGCGGCGGAACTCGCGGCCCGCGGTTTGACACTTCCTCAGGAAGACCTTTGAAGTGTCGTGCAAGATGCTACCCTACGCCTGGAGTCGAATTTACACTTTTTCGACCGGGATTGTGGGAGGCCGTGTAATTATGTGTATGTACGAAAGCTGAGTAATAAATAAGTAGGTACATTTATAATAAATATAGTAAAAAAAACATAAAAAGCGCTTTATTGATAGAATCAACAAAATTGGCTCACTTTTTATTATACAGAGTCAATATATAAGGAAATAACTGGATATTCTAATCAGGATAATGAGATAAACTCACGAAAATATTGCATTTTCACCGAGCCTTGATACGTGTACTCAGTTTAAATTAAATATGTCCGTTTATGTTACACACAATCATACAACAAAAACTACTAAAAGCGTGTGAAAGTAGAGGAATGTTTGAAATCAAATTTAACTTAAAATAAAAATATTACGTAGCAACTACAAACACTTATAAGACGTAATTTCTTAGGTGATGGAACTTATTCACTTACGAACAATCAATCGCGATCAATAGCTACTATGTTTTATATACCTGCGTGTTTGGTATACCTCTAGAAAAAACCGTATTTCTCAAACACTCCCAAGAGAAAAGCAATATATTTGATGCATTACACATGCAAATACGCGACGTCTCGACCCGACGAATACAACATTTGCATACACTAAAATCTATCAAGAGGGCTTTCAACGGCAACTTAATTAACGACTGACACGGATTTCAATTAAAGAAACAAACAATAAACGATAATTGCGACCGACAAAGCGATTAAGTCGTTAGCAAACGCTTGGCGGAGATGTAACTGGGTTTTGCGATGGCCAAATGTTGAGGATGCGGATTTTGAAATATCACTTTCTTCTCAGTAACTTTTAACGATGTTGTTGTTAATAACTACTAAATGCGGTAACATAAGATTTCTTTATTCAAGTTTTATGACCGATTTGTACGCCTATCTGCTTCAATTAATTAAGTAAACAAAGGATTAAATTGAAAACGACACCATTGATTTAGCCATTTTCTGCGATATATATATAATTCATTTATTTGTTTATTGGTTTCAAAAAAATCAATTTTGAATTAGCAAAGTTCAACACATGCAGCTTCTTTTCATTTATATATAAAACAAATAGGTAAAAGTACCAGTTGGAAAGAGCTAACACAATACTAGTACTATTATATGAATACATTAAGAATTAATGTCAGAAACAAAAACAGCAACTTTAACAAAATCATAGATAATTTTCAAAGTCATAGGTACAAAGAAACATTCCACCTCTAAAGCATTGAATAAAGTCAAACAATAAACATAAAACCAGTAACCGAGAGCAAACAATCGAACGAAACTAGAAGCATTAAAAAGGGGCGTTACGTAATTTTAATAATGTATTATTATAGTATTGCTATCGTGTGATGTATCTCATTATTACATCAGACACAATAGCTGTATTAAACGATAGACTGTTTGTCTGTTTTTTATACAGCGGGTTAAATTCACCAATATAATAATAGAACAGGATTTTCATATGGAATTACTCAGTAGTTATCGTATCGAGGTTATCACAGAAACACGCTTTATTTCTGTGAAGTTTAAAATAATGTCAAGTTATATAATCAAAATCATTTCTCTATTTACCATATTTGATCTCAAGCTCAATCTTTTTTCTTAGATTCCTGTAATACAAAAATTCAGAGCTAAAACATTTTAAGGGTTTCCCTTTCCGTAATCTTCCCAGTCCATTCCTTTCTCCCAGTCAATATTTTCCATATCCCTTAGCCCTTAAAGCGGGCAACGCAATCGCAGACACTACTCTGTTCATTGCGAATGTTCATTGGGGGTGGTGATCGCTTACCGTCAGGCAAACCACCAGCTCATTTGCCCTCTATAACATAAAAAACCGTCATATCCATTCCATAAACAACACATAAATTTTCCTTAACTGAGTCACTCGGTGCCCAGTGCATTGCATGCGGATCGATTGTCGACAATCAGTATATTGTAATCGAGACAACTCGATATAGATACTGGAGTTGCACCCACGCCCGACCTCCTTACATGATAAGCAGCTTATTAGGATTTTACCACACGCATCTCCTATTGTATAATATCGATATTTGAGCCCAATATGACTTAATTGCGTTTTAATTCAATTATGTAAATCGTTACGTTGATAAACCGCGAACAAATAAAAACCGAGTCACTAATAAAATTAGAGTTTGGATAATTAATGCGCAGCATTATCGATTAATTTGGAAATAATTTAGAGAAACGAGTCCGATACCTGTTCGGCGCGCTGTCGTTGCTTCACTCCGCTTGGCGCCACGCGTGGGCGATGCTCAGATGGTGACTGATTAGGTATTTAGATAGATAACCGTTGCAATACACGTTTTATCGCTTGAGAATTTTATGATCCATCGATGATAGTACTTTAATTTTATGTAATCGAAAGTCGCATTCTTTTGAGAGTGCCTACAATTATTATGAAGAATAATTAACTTTCCGGATCTCCCAGGGCAGGTCAATTTAACTACTTACATTAACTTGTCATCGCAACAAACGTTTGCATAAGAATTTACGGACATGTGACAATTATACAAAGTCTATTATGACCAAGATGTAATAAACGCATTTCGTTTTTAGCGTATGAAGTTTTTTAATTTATATAAATTTATACTGTTACTTGCCTTTCTTTATCGATTCGAAGTTGAAGCGAATATGTGTTAAAATAAACATCTCATGTCTTACAAGAGCCAATGTTTTTAATTTTAAAATATTTTCACTCACCCCTGGGAAATTAACTTATTAACTTACTATATATTATATTATTATAACTACATATTTATATTAATATATATTTTGACTTATATTCAAACGGTTACCAAATCAGATAGAGCTGTATACGGCAATCATATTTTATAGACAATGAAATGTCAACGCAATAAAAAAAATAAAATAAAGAAACAATAACGCAACCAAAGCATCAAAAATATGTGTTGTAAGAAAATAAACTATATTGATTAATAATGTAAGCCTTGTTAAGTAGCAAGTCATCTGTCCATAACGGTACCAAAGTTCATTTATCATTGTTGCAATGCCAAGATGTGACAAGTTATGCCAGCGGCGTCAAATATTTTTAGATCTCGAATATTTCATTTTATTTTATTACATTCGCATAGAAACGTCCAACTAGAATTCGGTAATGTGATATAGTATGAGAAGATTTGTAAATGGATACAAATATTGAATTTGTCTCGGAGCTGAATATGAAATCGATTATTGGACGTATCGGTTGTCAGTTGGACCACCCCGAGTGGCATCAAACGGTAGCAAGTGAAACACTCCAAACACGTGTGATATCGTTTTATTCAGACATGCGGTTGATTCTCAGTACGATTGCGCATAAAATATGTATATTATCACGCTTGGTTAAGCTGTAAAAGGACATTTTATGTACAAACACAACACAGCATGATTTTTATAATAAAGAGTCCCATCCCGTTATACTCTTAACAAAGCAAGATAAACGAGCTCAACGCAGACCGCCCGGTAAAAGTAATATAGCCGACAGTAATTTTAATTAGGCTGAACAACAACAATTGTATCTTATTAATTAAATAGATTAATTCGGCCCCTATTAGGCTCGCGCTAACCATTTAAAACCTTAGCATTATACACATCTCACTCAATCTACTTAGCGACACCGATAACCGGTCATTACCGACTGAGGCGCCGACGGCATATGCTCACAATTAATTGAAACTACCCACGTAATCTAATAAAAGCTAGTTTTGGTCAAGACAAACACGAGCGACCATACGTAATTATAATCTAATGAACATTCCGAATATTGAGTTCGGCACCGTGAGAAGTTTGACGATAACTACGATTTGTGTCACTGTAATTAAATGTGTTGCTGCCGATAAACTCGGGACGTGCGGGCCGAGTCTACTAGTTTTGATTGCTATGACGTATTGACAAGCCAATCGGACTCGACCAGTAATGGGCCCTTCGACGCTCGCCGATAGAGGCGTAACGAATAAAAGCTGTGGCCCATTGCTAATTAAACACGTTACACGTTCGTCAATTAAATTAGAGCGAACATAAATTGAAATCGTATGTCATTTCCAGCTTTTTGATAAGCAATGAATTATTGTGGAAGGTGTTACGAAAGAGTTACGCTGATGAAATAAATAGATACATATTATTTATTTCTATACCAATCATACCTTTGATTAATACGAAGTCTTTAAAAGTTTTCTACGGGATTGTAAGGTGTTTTTGGGCCTCACTTACATCTCAACTAATAGACACACGCCTCAAGATCAAAATATAAATTCCATAGTGTAGATAATTAAAACAAAGCGATAAACTTTTACCAATTTTAACATCAATTGCCTTTGAGCAAACAAAGTTTGTTTCACATACGAGATTTCTTCTGTTTCGTAATATATACTCAATAAAAGATTATTGCGAGTGCGTATTTCCGATTGAACAGTAAACAGATTTACATTAGAAAATGCGTTAAGAAAGGTGCCAATAGAATAACGATTAGTGACAATAAAGTGCCCGCGCAATAGCACTCTTTATGGTGGTCTTGTAAAGCAATACAATTAGGCAATGGGCATGCATTAACACCTCACCGTGTCGACTTCACCCACGTACACAGATGTACCAACATTCAACTTTACTGAGCCTACGTAGTTTGCTATCGAAATTGCATGCAACGTATAATCTTATGAGCTTATTTTACTGTAACATAATATTTTCGCGATCAACTAATATTTTGATTTAAAATACAAAGGTAATTGGAAACACCGAATTAATATCTTTCGAAAATAAGCCTCAATCTCAATATATAATCGAGCCTACAATACAGAACAAAGTCAGCCAGTAAGTTAACGAACAAACTCAATATAGACGAAAAATATTTACATACAGTACAAATAAAACTTACCGTCATCTTTTTCCAGAAACTCTTCAACCGTGTCCATGAATCTGTAAGGAATGGGAAATTAATACATGTGAATGTGGTTTTTTATACGTTTACATTGTTTCTTTGCACAATGTCACACTTCAACTTGAAGGAATGCAAAAATACATACATCTAGAGAATCGTAAAACACGAAGCCTCTATTATTAGTCGGGTATGATCAACAAAAGAAGTTTGCTGTTTAATTTTATGGCATTCCGACACATAATTCCAACGTACACACTAATACTAATAGCTTAATACTAATAAAACTAACCTACGGTGTAAAAGGATGCGTAGCAAAGTTATTCGGGATCGTGAGGTTTAATTAAATTCTACAAGAATGTTAGACAGCAGTCGCACAATGAAATATTATCATATATCGATCGCAGCGTGTCGCCATGTTTTAATCGATTTTTTTACACCTAAAACCGCATGATCTGTGGGCGACCCTAAATTACAAGGCATTTCTGCCGATTGCATTTCAGATTCTTTGATGAAATATGTTTGTTTTCAACATAATAAATGTCTTTTCACATTTCAGAAAGGGGGCGCCGATGACGCGAAGTTTTATAGAATATTCTGGAAGGGTGGTTTAACGAAGCCCATTGGAATATAAATAATTTGAAAACTTTGCATAAACACCTCGGTGATTGCGAATTGTTATGTAAAATTTATGTACATTCGTCTTAAGGATGTAAAGTTATCACACCTAGTCATTTAGCGGATTCAGATTGCAAATTGTTCAAACAACGCTTAAATACACAATGATGAAGCTTTTAGCGGGTTATAAACTGAATAAATCCGCTCACAAACAAAAAATGTTAATTAGAAACGATTTTTATGAAGAAGGAAAATATAATACGAAATTCTGTGAATACCCGACCGAGAACGACTATAAGTGGTCAAACAAAACATCATCAACAAACAATTCCAAATAATGTATTCTTTACTCCAATAAGATTTACAAAATGAAACTATCCGCGACGTGTGGCGCCGAAGAGCAAACATTTTAATTATGCATAAAGTCACGTTTCAATTAATTCACAGAATATTTCACAAGGATTCGGATAAATCACCTTCATAAAATATATTGACGTATTAATTTTTTATTTTCAACAATATATCATGTAATAAATTAAACATAATGCGAAAATAACGCTTGAGTACTTAAGATTGGAAAGAATATGAAGTCTGATTAAATTGATTTCTAGAATTTGTATTGTAAATCCTTAAAGAAACTAATAACCTCGGCCACGTACCCAGCAACAGACGACAGAGTCGCCTCGAGCTTTCGTTACTTTCGACATTTCATTATTGTAAATGTATTCAAATAATCCTTATTATACAACTTTATAATTACAAGTTCGACATGGGTTCAATTCTAATTAAGTTCCATAGTATACATTAATTCCATCGGTGCCGTTAATCGATCTATTCGATTTTATGACCCAAGGAATTACATTTTGTCACGAAATTTAACATTAAAAATCAGGAGTCGGGAACGATAAGCTCGAAGCTTTTAACGAGTTAGCTTTCGATGTTATAGTAGAAATACTTATGAAATATGGAATTCACAGGAATGATTTAGGTCCCTTCGCTAGATCAACTTGAAGATTGGACGAATTTAATATCAAAATTTGTATTTAACTTTCTAAGCATTTCCTGGTCGACACGGACGTCATTATTTAAAAAACTGTCAGAATTGTGTATTTTATTACTCGGTTGGGCAGATCGGAGCAACGTGAATTACATGCTTTCTTATTTAATATTAGTTGCGTCTTACGTGTGTAAGATAATTTATATCTAGCGGCGTTATCTGTACCGAAGATCGCTCCCGAGTTATAATCCGGATATTTTTCATGCGGCACCGCCGCGCCGGTGTGTGGCGTTCTTGGTAAATTTATGTTCTAGCCATCGCTGCAATTATTGTCACTGTTATTGGTTTAAGAGAGACGAAGCTGCCGCAGCCCCGCGAAAGGTGTATCCTTACGCAAAGACTTATTGATGCCTTCGTTTGATGCTTATCTGAACTCGTAAGTAATCCGTAACCTATAACTTCTCATCAATTGATTCTTGTACAGGTGTAATACATACGATTTTTAACACGCGATATAAGTTACAATGAATTTTATGAACGTGGCTCAGTAAAATTCCATACAAAACGCGTATGGTACACAATAAAACACGTATTGTAATGTAATGGCCATTATTAAACTATGGTGACGTGATTTAACGGAAATGTCTATAATAAAAACCTTTATAACTGTTTTAAAGCGAGCTAGCGAGCTGTTGTCTATAACTATATTGATTTAATGAATGAATATTACCCATTAATTAAAAATTAATCAGAGCGCATATAAATTTGTACATAATCAAAGCGAATAAGACCCAAAACCTGAGAAATTCTACAACAAGACATCCATCATAGTACAAACAACGTGTCGGTACAATACACGCCAAGAAAGTGGTCGAAAGCGAGATAATGGGCGACATTTCGATACAACGTCAGATAAGGATGCAAGGTGGTTCCCATGCGATCCAGCACACACTATGGGTCGCATTGAAATTGTCTCATGAGTCAAAGGTTAAAACGTGGAATTTGTACAGAGAGAAATCCTCCCAATACTAGTTAAAACAATCCCATCACCAAAACAGTCCACAGACGAATAAGTCATTAAAATTGTTAAAGCATAAAACATGTAAAATGATGATATTATCGCATGCGAAGGATCATGAGCCCATCAAAAGTGTTTTTACGATTCGACATAAACGCATTGGCGTTTTAATGTTCTGTATAGATGGTATGTAATTTACGCTCTCGAAGCGATGTTTATAGCGTGCGAAGTATAGGGCGGTCGGTGGCTAACTGCCCATGAATATTAGTCCGTTTATCCTTTGATGTGCTTATTAGAATCGACACGGTTGGATACATCGAGTCTTATGGTACGATTGAAATATGTTAAATTCGTTATTGTTTGGTAAAGCTTTACTTTCGTCTATTTTGATGAACTATGAAAAATATTCCAAACTGGATTTTCCGACGAACATTAATCGTAGCGTGACAGTCAACTCGTTTTCTTTAAATGGAGTATCTACCCTTAATCTCTTATTAAAAAAAAATCAAGTCATTCAATACTCAGAAACTGAATTTATGTAGTTAAGTTTGATAACCTGAGACAAGTCTTAACGAACTATTTATCGAATGCCATTAACGAGAGCTATATTGCAAATGAAGTGTGCGAGTTATGGCCGTCAATTGGTAGGCGCCTCTGTGAGCCTTCGGGGTGCAAGCTGTCATGAGCGCTGTGATTTACATGAGATGTAGGCCCATCTATATGTTATGAGTTTACCGTCGCATGCATTTGTTTAGGCTTCCAGGAAAAAGATGTAATGTAATGAAATTGTTTGATTCCTCTAATAATTGTTTTAATTTTTTTATTCGTATCTAGAAAATATACAGTTTTCATTTTCTCTCCCGTTTTGTTCATATGAATTACGTCCACGGTTATTATATACACACCTAACATTATTCGTTTTTATAAATTTAGTAAATAATGAATAAATCATACACACCTATTTACGAATGCTAAACAAAGGCCTACTATCTATTCAGCAGTTATTACTCGATAATGTAACAAAAACTAGTAACTGTGACATAATACGGAATAGGCCATAAGATTGTTTCAGGAGCAAAAACAAAAGGAATTTGCATATATACCACGCTCATATATAACAATAAACAACATAACATTGTAAGCAATTCTAGTATTATGCATACGAAAGCCAGATAAAAACCCTTTCTATTTTTCGTATACTATTGCTACGCTACGTCATCACGCGTTCAAAGATATCTAAGGAAACTCCACGAAATCACTATTCAACATGATGAACTTACCAAACAACATTTTTATCCTAAATTCATATGACGTAAAGAAAACACGATGTAACGCAAACAACAGGAAAATAAAGTTCTGCGATAAAGCGCGCTCGCTTGCACCGTAATGCCGTAAAAGAATTTTGTAACTCGAGTTTCGGTTGATTTTATACGTCTACCAAGACACTAAGAAATATTAATATAATTTGGGCAAAACTTATAAAACCTGTAGAACAACTATTGTCGTCATTATTAACACAGTATAAAGATAAGTATATCATAGTACAACACCTTCGATCTCGAAGTAAAAGCTGAAAACATCTTGACAATGTTGAGGTTGTCACAACTCAATTATAGTCAATAATAAAGTAATAAAAACAACTCCTTATTAACACAATATAACCATTTCCAATCTCTTACAGCCCAAGTAGTATGTACCATTTTAACAAATAAGGAGGAAACACAAAAGTATAGTAAAAAATAAACAAAAGTATTTTTGTATGTTTGCAATGTTTTGCTGCTGGAGCGATTTAAATAAAATTCTTACATCATTAGCATGCTACATCTTAACTGAGTGACGTAGGCTATACATGAAATATGGGCGAAGCCGGGGCGAACAGCTAGTATAATATAAAATATCAAATCAAATCAAATCAAATTACGTTATTGTGCACCAAGTCATGCAGATATAAATTCTATAAAGAAACTTTATAGAAGCACAACAGGCGGTATTATCACTAAAGTAGCGATCTCTTCAGACAATCTGGAAAAATACCTATTAACATGGACGCGGCAGTCCCTAAATAGTGTCCCGAACTGCAAACATAATAGCCTATGTAGCTTAGGCTCGCGCCTCACACCCCGCGTGAATGAGCTGTCCAAATGTTTTGGTTGCATGACTATATGCATTTTTTGGCTGTACTATTAAGCAAATCAAATTATTGTCGTTGGCATACATCTGATTGGATATCTACGAATACAAAAATAACTATATTCATGTCATGCAGCCACATTAAAAGTGCCTGTGACAATTTGGCATGTATTTTTTCAAATCTGATACAAAAATTATAGTAGGCATTATTTCAACGTTATTTATCATGCACACTTATTGCTGATGTCCTCTAAACAAATCCCGATAGGTAGTGAATCATAAAACCTCAACAATTGCGATCAAACAGATTTCTAAGAACTCCTCATTTCCGAGTCACCGTTGTCTTGGTACCATACCATAATAGGAAACATAAAATATGCCGCTTGCAATGAAATAATATTACTTTATTTATAATACTGGTCGTAATAAAACCACAAACCATTTCTGAATTCCAATTATGCAGCGGTTTGCATCATATGCTTGACCTATTAATTGTCGTGATGTAATACACTTCTATAATTTTCCGAATAACCGTATCGAGATGTATCTCGCTTAATGAGGGAGAAGTATGTGTTTAATAAAACATGCAAATCAATCAGAAACACGAATAAAATTTTTCGTAGGTTAATAAAAAAGATAAATTAGACGTTATTATAGCTGTTAGATTTCCAATTACACATAACTTTAAGGGTAAAAAATGCAACAAAAATACATGAATCGAAAATCTCATAAATTTTCAACGTATTTTATGTTGCTACGCAGACGACATGCTTTTCTCACTTCTTAAGGAATTTTATTTCTTTTTTGCCATCTCTACCAAGTAGATCTAACTGTATACTAAGAAAAGAACCACATAAACGGCTGATAGATAAACAGACCCTAATACACGAACAAATCGCAACCCATAAATGAGCAGACCGCAACCATGAGTCTCTTCAATTTTTAATCGTAGGATGTGCTAATTAATTGGCAACATCAATCGAAAACGGCGCCAATGACGCATAAGTCATGGTGTTTTGATATTTACCCCGACTTCGTATTTGACTCAGTGGTATGAATAAGTGTGAACTGTTCTTCTAATTAATAAATTTATGATGGGTATTCGACACTTCTTATTTGATTTAAACCCAACCGGTTTCTATAGTTAAAAGAAAAACATCATAAACTTTTGCATTATCGTACGAAAACATTCTTTCAAGATCATGTGAACGGTAAGTTAAACATTAAAGAATTGACCAGCCTACTTCAATCATGTATTATAAAACAATCTATGCCAGACAATTATATAAAACATATATTTAAATTGACCCAAATCGCACCCTAATCTATTGAATTGCACATTGCATAAGTCAATTTAATTAACTTCGAACGGTTAAACTCATTTCACGAGTACACAACCGGACATGTAAAACGTACAATAAAGGGAGCTTAGAACATAATAATACTTATTTGTCCAATGTCTCAATTACACAGACTTGTGTGGCCTCCAATGATTATATAGCAGCAATGTAATAGAAACTATAATATTGTCGATATTTAGATCGGTTATTACTCCGAATGAAACGCTATAACCACTGGTAATGGGCACGTTAGAAATAACATTATGACAGACA